>NC_080427.1:7159044-7459044 GCF_029873635.1 Malania oleifera | reverse complement strand
TATCTCCCAGGTACTCAAAAACCATACAAATGTGTTGTCCATTTGGACCTGAATGCTTAAAATGATCCAAAAGCTTCACTACACACTTTTTATCATCTGGGTCACCCTCTGCTATCTGCTGCAGTATAGTTATTTCATCCATGGCTGCCTCAGTGTAATGCTGAGCACTCTTTTGAACTTTTAAAGCTACATATCGCTGCAATGTTGATAAATGAAATTTTAAAATAGAATAAGAAAATCATTTCACCACTGCTCCTTTAATTGTGTTTAACAAACTGAAATTCCAAATTGTACATTTTTGCTCATCATTTTCAATCCAAGAACACTAGAACCCTCACTAGACTGAGATTAATACTCCATTATTAAAGGGTTCCAAAATAATTCATAAACAAAAGTGTAAAGCATAATATCTAGGATTAAATGCCTAATGGCCATTGACTATAACCTAATATACAGTATGCACTATGCAGGAGTGGAATGGTTTTCGAGTGGAATGAAATAAAAATTTATATGATAAAAATGTAAAATTATAAAGGCAAATTCCATTCCATTGTTGTGCACCAAAAAAATATTATGTCAACGTGGCCACCAAACTTTAGTTGGCTTTATATAGCTATTATTGTTTGGTTAGTCTCCAGATTAACCCCAACTGTCTAGTTTCTTGCCCTCACATATGTTTTTCTCATTAACAAAATACAATGTACCACCTCAACCGCTAGGGACGTAAATAAGGACAGATTATCTCAAACCAAGGACAAAGATGAAATGGGTTTTCAGCAAGGTTATGGTTACATTTGGTTTGCAGAAGAATAGAATGATTATAATAGAATAATTTGATGGTTACAGAAAGAAAAAAAAAAAGTGTTACTACCACAAGTAAATAACCACCAAAAATTTTTACAAATCCATGACAAATAATAGACAAGTATTATTCCAAATTTTGTCATGGTATGCCTACTTATTTTCTATTCCATGCTAAACGCAATGGCGACTTCTTTCTAAATTCTTACTGAGCATATACAATTCTCATTAAATTCTTACGCCATTTCATCTTATTCCTATGAATAATTATTCTGCAAACTAACCACTGGGAGGCAGAGAGAGAGTGAAAACATCATGTATCTGCACTAATATGAGCACAAAAGAACCCATGGAAACTACAATTTTTCCAAACGCCAAATAATAGTGGATCAACGAAGACATAAGATGAGAAATGATGAGATAGAAATAGAAAGGGAGTTGGGGGAACTTACGGACTTGAGGGTGTCCCAAGCGAGCCAGACAGTAGAGAAATGACCCCAACCGAGCTTGGACTGCACCACATAAGCGCCGCTCTTGAAGGTGTCCCCTACTCGAACCGCGTGGTACCCTCCCCGCCGGTAGTCCTCCGTCCCCTCATTCTCCGACGTACAATCATCGCTGCTCTCGGTCGAATCCTCCTCCGCATCCTCCTCCTCCTCCTTCACCACCGCGGCCTCCTCCTCCCTCAGATTCCGATTCTCCTCCATTCTCAGCGATCCAACAGACGCCGACCACACCGTTCGATCAGATTATTCCAACGAATTGATCCTCCTCCTCCTCCTCCTCCTCCTCCAATCTCTTCACTTTAAACAAAGAAAAATAAAGTGTATCCAAAGCTATCAGCTAATCAACAAGAGCACAAGCTGATTAGGGCTTTCGTGCAGATCGTTTTCCCCTGAAATTTAAGGTCTTTCTGAGCTTTGATTTCTGTGAAATGCGCGTGAAATCTAGAAGAGAGAGAGAGAGAGAGAGAGAGAGAGAGAGAGGATATTTCTGCCTCTTTTCTGTACTTGTGTTTCACACTTTTGTCACCGGTGACTTGGTTGTTCTTCCATAATGAGTGAAGTGAGCTTGAGTGGGTCGGAAGCTGCGAATAAGTACTGAAGGGGGCCGCCAGAGAAGAACGTGCGCTGCCGCGTCTTACCGCCACACGGCTCTTGTGGGACACCTCAATTATCGACAAATGAAAATGTCACCCTTAATCTATCTAATCGGCTTTCCAGTAATTTTGAGTCTGGTCTTAATCTTATAGCTTTAATAAAATTAATTTGTTCTAATTTTAACGGTCCTTAAATTTCTTATCCATATTTTTTGCTTTTAATTAAGGAAAATATTCATCAGCTTCCCACATTATGGTTTAATTGCAATATTTAGAAATCATTAATGTCTATGCGATCCAACCAAATATTAAATTTAAATTCTAATAATATTCCTGTTGCGCCACATTACCTTAATCGCTCTTCATAATCATCATAGCATCCATGTTGTCAAACACATATTATTAATAATTAATTAAGGAAATGGATAGCAAAATTTGGCCATCTTTTCTTATCATATTCTAAAAAAACTCCTACCATTTACACATTATTATTGCATGATAATATTTTTTATGACATGGTGTTGGTTTTACAAGATTTAAAATCTTGTTATCTTATTTTGATGCTAACAAACAAATGGAATTTAATGTATTTGTATGAGTAATGTTATCTCGAGACTCATATATGAGAAAATAAGGTCAAAGTGCTCACAAGGATCAAATGAAATTTAAAAGAGTCAAAGCATGGATTTAAAGATGATATTTTAAAGTTTGAAGAAAATGAGGACATAGATGATTTGTTGAAAGCCAAAGAAAATTTAGAAGTCAAAAGAGTCAAAGAAAAGCAAAGTGAGAGAACTCAAAGAAAGACAAAGTATGAAGACTTCAACAGTTGAAGGAATCTTAAGAAAGCTTTATGTAGGTACTTCATTCGATTTCAATATGGATATAAGAAACTCTTAGGTTAATTTCTTAAACCTAGAAACCTTTTAACATACTTAGAAAATATTTTTATAAGGTCAAAAATTATTTCAAAAATGTTGGACTCTTTTTTGGAATGAAAAACACCAAAAAGGGGATTTCACAATTATTGTCATTTTTTATATATCCGCATTTTCTCTATCAAAAACTCCTTATTTTAAAATATGTTCAATATGAAAGTTGTAAGATTTTCTCTTAACTTTCTTTTGACAGAAAGAACACATAATTTTAAGTTGTATAGAAAAATTTATGGCTAAAATACTGAAATGCGGTTAAAGTTGTCAACCAACTGAACACTGTTCACGGCAGAACATCAGAAAATTGAATAGGACACTTCGGTCGTCTGACCCTTGACCTTAGTCATCTGAAGAATATCTTCAGTTGACTGAAGATTAATTTTAAAGAGACAAAACCACCTCAGACGACTGAACTCCAAAAGTTCAGACGTCTAAACACTGTTAACGAACATATTTTTTAAAAGTTTTTAAATTAAAACTTATATTTCTTGTACTCCAAATTTTCTATAAATTTGAAAAACACTTCAAGTCACTTGAGGAACACGAAATAGACTTGATTACTCATTTATAAATAACCCCCCAAGGCTAAGGATTAATTACACCAAGAAAATACAGCAAGTTTTCTTGCTCTCAAATCTCCCAATTCTCTTAAAGCTCTCTTGTGCAATCAATTTCCAAGTTTCACTACTGATATTTGCTGTGAATTTATCAAGAAAATTATGAGTCTACTCTTAATTCTTTCAACCTAGAAAGAAGGCTTATGGTGATATCTTCTTAAGTTTCATATTTCCATATTGTGAATTTAGTTGAAGTATATAGATTTAACTTGTACTAATCAGCTCTTTGTGTGAGCATTCTTTGTACACATCTTTTGGTTGTATTTCTTGTAGATTGGTGATTCCATGGATTGTTTGGATCGTTTTCTAAGCAAATGGATATTGCTTGGAGAGGTAGGCTCTAGCCTATTTGAAGGAGTGACTGAACGAGGGTATATCATTTGGAGAGGCGGGCACTAGCCTACGGAATGAGTGTGTAAAAGGTATTGTTCCTCCCAGAAAAGGAACTGATTTTAGTAATCCTTTGATGGTTTGCCAAAGGCGAGGACGTAGGCTAGGTATAAGCCGAACCTCGTAAAAATCCCGGTCTCACTCTCTCTTTCCCTTACTATTTATTTTCGGCATATTTAAATTGCGTGGATGGTTTAATTGGACATCATATATACTACGTATATTTGGAAATCAAGTAAACTTAAAGTTTAATTTAGATTTGGGATTGCAAAAACCGAAAAGGAGTATACGTTGGTTAAACCATTCTTTGCGGAAACTATATGAGAGTACGTTACTTGGTTAAACACCCAAAAATAAATTAACTGAGAGTTTATTTGGATTTTGAATATTGGGAAGAGAGTGAATATTTTGTTGGATTTTATATTACACATGATATTAAGCAAATCAATTAATACAAGGTTTTACATCAGCAAACACAAATTATCATTCACTACAGGGCTTGAATCAAATTTATATACTAGGGCTGACAACAAAAGCTATATTGTGATTGAATGGTTTAAAGTTTTATATTGAGTGGATTGTGTTTATATTCCAAAGAGTGTTGAATCTTTCATCAATCTAATAGTGTTGCAGTTAACTTATACTTGGCAAATAAATTGGTTGTTTGGTTTGGAGATTGTGCTTAATTGATTGGTTGTTTAATTATGTTGTTGATTGGATAAAGGAAACTAAGTTTTTGTGTGATTAGAAAATTAAACAAACAAGTCAATAATTGGTTAAAAGAAATAAAAGAAGTTTAAGGAATCTTAAAAGGAATTAAAAAAAAAATTTTAAATCCAATTCACCCCCCTCTTGGGACTACACCTTGCTTTTCAATTGGTATCAGAGCGAGGTTATAGCATATCTTAATTAATAGCTGTAAAAAGATCCTAATGGCAAACTTAGGCGTAGCTCCCTTTAGAGAGGGACAATCTTCAACTAAGCCACCAATCTTTTGTGGACACAACTATACATTTTGGAAAAAGAGAATGCAAATATACCTTCAAACCATGGCTTGAAAAGCTTGGGTGGTTGTCATGGATGGTGATCTAATTCCTACCACATTAGTAGATGGAAAAAAAAATACCTAAGGAAAAGAAAGACATGACTGAAAGAGATTATAAAATGTTGCAAATAAACTCTAGCTCTATGAATGCTCTATATTGTGCTTTAGATACCAATGAATTTAATAGAGTAATGACTTGCAAATCAATTAAGAAAATATGAGACAAGCTAGAAGTAACATATGAAGGAACTATAGATGTTAGGGATAATAGGATCGACATGCTTACAAGTGAATATGAAGCTTTTAAGATGAATTCAGATGATTCCATAACTAATATGTTTAGTAGGTTCACTCACATAATTAATTCCCTAAATGCACTAGGAAAAACCTACACTACTTATGAGATGATAAGGAAAATTCTTAGAGGGCTGCCACCTAAATGGGAACCAAAAGCCACTGCTATAACAGAAGGAAGAAATCTAAAAACCACTTCCTTTGATGAGCTTATAGGTTCTTTACTCACATATGAAATGACAATGAATGAAAAGAGTGGAAAACCAAAGCCCAAGATTCAATAGCCTTTAAAGCCTTAAAAGAAAACTCAAGTAGTAAAATGGATGAATAAGAAGAAGCCTTCATATCTAAAAAGCTAGCAAGGATACTAAGAAGGAGAAACAAATTTAAAAGAAGAAACCAAGATACCGAATTAGAAGAAAAAGATATTAGCAAGAAATCAAAGGATAAAACTTTTACATGCTATAATTGCAACAAAGTCGGACATATAAAATCAGAATGTCCACTACTACTTAAGAAAGAGTCTAAGAAGAAAAAGAAAAAAGTCATGAAAGCCACTACTTGAGACATGATGAGTACAAGTAGTTCAGAAAATGAATCTAGTAACCAAGAGGTTGCTTGTACGTGCTTTATGGCTTGGGATGATGAGGAAAGCTCCTCATCTAAATCTTCAAATAATTCTTGTAGTGATGAATCCAATGATGAAAGCATGTCATCTTATGAAGAACTTCAAAATGACTTATTCAAAGTGCATAAGATGTTAATTAAAGTAACTAAACAAAATACTTCATTGAAAAATAAAACAGAAGGTATCATGAAAGAATTAGATTCTCTTAGAATTGCTGAAAGAGAAAAGGATTCAAGAATCAAGAAAATAGAAAATAAGAATGAAGCTATAACAAAGGAATTAAAATCCAAAAATCTTGTTGAAGAAGAAAAAGACTTGAAAATCAAAGAATTAGAAAGCAAGAATGAAAAAATGATAGAAGACCTTTGATCCCTATCCTCTATAGAATATAAGAAAGATATATATATTTTTGAATTAAAGGATAAAATAAGAAAATTATCTCTAGAGTTAGAGAAATCACAAAAGAATGATGATAACAAGAAAGACATTGAAATAAATGATCTCAAAAATCAGATTAAAGATAAATAAAATGTCATTTATAACTTAACAAAAGGAAAAACAAACTTTGACAAAATGATAGGCTCACAAAGGGTGACTCTAAATAAAGAAGGCATTGGTTTTAATAGAATTGAAATTATAAGAAAAAAGAATCTTTATATGGGTTATTTTTCAAAAGAATCCAAAGATTATGTTAGCACATCCTCTAATGCCTACACCAACACTATATGCCATCAATGTAAGAAAAAGGGGCAGATAAAATTTCAATGTCTATTTAAGAGAAAGAATGTGAAAACTAAACAAGTATGGAGAGTAAAAGAATCATCCTTTATTAACCCAAGCGGACCCAAGAAAGTATGGGTACCAAGATAAAAGACTAATTCATGATCAACAAACAATATAGTTGAAATAGAAAAACTTAAAGATGAGTTTAAATTATAACAAATTAAAAATGACATTATTGGCCAAAATCATAGGATGATTTTTTATAAGGCTTAACTTAAGAAAAATATTAAGAAATATCAAATTGAGCGTATTACATAAGTGTCTTGAATAAGAAAAAGATATTTGAGAATGAAAGCCTATATGCTACATGCTTACATGTCTATATGATATGCTATATGTTACATGTGTATGACTTGACTTGACCAATATTGAAATTTTATGGCTCACTATGTTGAAAATTTGAGCATGAGATTATTAAACAAAAGCATGAATTTTAATATAAGATTAATCATTGATTATGCATGCTAATTTTTTTCACACACAGCCGGTCCCAAGCCCGGGTTAAGGAGAAGGGTTGCATTAGGTAGCTGACAGCCAGCGTAAATTTTTCAAATCACTATAATATGAATCATTACCGAATATTTGTTGGGGCATCCCCTACGAACGACGCGTTGCACTTGAACCACCTGGGTGTAGCGAAAAGTGGGCAAGGGTGGGCTAGGTTGTCGCCCTGAAGCAACGCACCATGTCGGCACCGAGGTATGGTGTCAAATATACAAGGGTTCCTGCATCATTCTGGACGTGGACAGGTAAAGACGTTAGTTCAGGAAACTAGGATTAGATTAGCAACTTGGAATATAGGGACACTTACGAGTAAAAGTATGGAAATTGTGGATACAATGATTAGAAGAAGAATTAATATAATTTTCCTTCAAGAAACTAAGTAGGTGGGGGAGAAAGCTAGAGAAATCGATAAATCAGGATTTAAACTTTGGTACATTGGAAAAGAAAAACATAAGAATGGAGTAGGCATTATTATAGATAAAAACTTAAAAGATAGCGTTGTGGATGTAAATAGAGTAAGGGATAGAATTATAAAAATCAAGATGGTATTAGGACGAGATTAAAAATATCATTAGTGCTTATGCTCCTCAAGTTGGCTTAGCAGAAAATCTTAAGAACAATTTTGGGAAGATATGGATAGTATTATATAAGGCATACCAGGGACTAAGAAAATATTTATAGGAGGAGATCTGAATGGACACGTTGGAAGAGATAATAAAAATTATGAGAGGATACATAGAAGATATGGATATGGAGACAAAAATGAGTCTGGGGAGATGATCTCAGACTTTGCTATGTCATATGATTTTAGTATAATGAATACTTGCTTTAAGAAGAGAGAAGAACACTTAATAACCTTTAAAAGTGGACAAAATAGAAGTCAAATAGATTTTTTTTTAACTAGAAGGGTAGATCGTTTATCATGCAAGGATCGTAAAGTTATTCTAGATGAAAGCCTAACCACACAACATAGAGTCTTAGTGTTAGATATATGCATTAAAAAATGGAAGAAAAAGGATAAAATAAACCAATGTAGGAGAACTAGATGGTGGAACCCAAAAGGAGAAAATATAATAAAATTTAAAGATAAAATTATCAAAGATAGGGATTGGACCTAAAAGGATGGGATAGATACAAATACTCTTTGGAATAGATTAGCTAACTCTATTAAAAAGATAGCAAACAAAATTTTAGGTGAATCAAGGGAAAGATTCTCGAATAGCAAAGAATGTTGGTGGTGAGATAAAGATGTAAAAAAATCATAAAGACAAAAAGAATTTGGTATAAAACATGGCAAAAATGTAAAAACAGAGATAACTTTGAAAAATATAAGGAGGCAAGAAAAGATGCAAAAAGGGTCGTTAGTGAAGCTAAATATAGATCATTTAATAGTTTGTATGATAGATTAGGTATAAAAGAAGGGGAAAGAGATATATTTAAACTTGCTAAAGTTAGAGAAAGGAAGAGCAAGGACTTAGGAAATGTAAAATGTATAAAGAGTGAGGATGATATTGTTTTGGTTAAGGATGAAGATATTAAAGAAAGATGGCAAAGTTACTTTAGTAAATTGTTTAACAAAAACCAAATAGAAGGCTTAAACTTAGAATTGTCAAATGAGGAAAATACTAAAAATATAAGATTTATTCGCAAAATTAGAGTTAAAGAAGTTAAGTTTGCACTAAAAAAGATGAAAAATGGGAAAGCTATGGGACCAGATAACATCTCAATTGAAGTTTGGAAATGCTTAGGTGATAACAGAATTATATGGTTAACTAATTTATTTAATACAATTGTAAAAACTAAGAAAATGTTAGATGAATGGAGGAAAAGTATTTTAATACCTATATACAAAAATAAAGGAGATATTCAAAATTGTAATAACAATTGTGGAATTAAACTTATGAGTCATACGATGAAACTATAGGAAAGAGTAGTTGAACAAAGATTAAGGTTAGAAACGAAGATCTCAGAAAATCAATTTGGTTTTATGTTTAGGAGATCTACCACGGAAGCTATTTATCTTTTGAGAAGATTAATGGAAAAGTTTAGGGAAAAGAAGAGGGACTTGCATATGATATTTATTAACCTTGAGAAAGCATATGATAGGATACCTAGGGAAGTTCTATGGTGGGTTTTAGAAAAAAAGGGTGTATGTTGTAGGTATATCGATGTCATTAAGGATATGTACAATGGAGTAATGACTAGTGTAAGGACTATAGATGGAGAAACTAAAGAATTTCCAATTACCATAGGTGTACATCAAGAATCTGCTTTGAGTCCTTATCTTTTTACTTTAGTGATGGACCAACTAACTAAGAGTATTCAAAAGGAGGTTCCATGGTGTATATTGTTTGTAGATGATATTGTATTAATTGACGAAACTAGGGATGAAGTAGAGGCTGAGTTAGAATTATGGAGAGAAGCTTTGGAATCTAGAGGATTTAAGATAAGTAGAAATAAAACAGAATATATGAAATGTAATTTTAGTAATGATAAGAGGAATATTGGAGACAAAGTTAAACTTGATGATGAAGAAATAAATAGTACTTGTAGATTTCGATACCTTAAATCTATTATGCAAGCTGAAGGAGAAATTGAAGATGATGTAATGCATAGAGTTAAAGCAGGTTGGGTAAAATGGAGAAGTACTTCAAGTGTACTATGTGATCGTAGACTACCCTTAAAATTGAAAGGGAAGTTTTATAGGACAGCTATAAGACCAGCTATGCTATATGGAGCGGAATGTTGGGCAACAAAGAAACATAATATCCAAAAAGTAAAAGTTACCGAGATGAGGATGCTTAGATGGATGAGTGGTATAACATTGAAAGATAAATTAAGGAATGAACATACTCGTGGTAAGTTAGGTGTAGCTCCTATAAAAGATAAGATAAGGGAGGGACGACTCAGATGATATGAACACTTGCAACATAGGCCTTATAGTGCACCTATGAGGAAGAGTGACTTAGTTATTGTGGGGGGGGAATAGAAGGGGTAGGGGTAGACCTAAAATAACTTGGGATGAGATAGTGAGTAAGGATTTAATATCCTTAAATCTATCAAAAGAAATGGTTCATGATCGCATAAATTGGCGAAAAAGGATTCATATAGCCGACCCCACTTAGTGGGAATAAAGCTTGGTTTTGTTGTTGTTGTTGTTGTTATGCATGCTAATAATGAATCAAGTGGATAAATTTGTCTTGTGATGCTCTTTATATTGGTATCCATGAGCTATGAATGATATTTTTGATATCCATGAACTATGCATGATATGATATTAGTTTTTGTATCTATAAAGTATTTTTGGTATCACATTTTAAAAATTTTAATTGGTATCACAATTTAAATGGCTCAATTGTTATCACAAATTGATATTTAAGAATGATAAGTATAATTGAACTCATGAGCATGTTATGATATTGATGATAATATGAGATTGGTATTTGATGATTGTGTTCATGAGAACATACAAGATATGAATCAATATATGAAACATGGATAATAACTTAAAAGCATAATTGGAATCAAATATGAATGTATTAAATTTAGGAGGAGTATTATGACTTATTGCTTGTGTTATGTTTCTTCCCTAATTATTAAATTGGAATCATGGAATAAATAATTGGTATCATGAATTATTATGCATGCTGAAGTTTTAAAGAACTATATTTTTTATTGATGCTAATAGCCTTAGTATTTAAAGTCTTACTCTTTTTGATCGATGTCAAAGGGGGGAGAAGTTTTAGGCAGCAAAAATTGAGCATGATATTAAAAATTGGAAGCTTATTGAAATGATATATCTAAAGGAGGAGAAGTAATTGATGTTGATTGATATTAATATTGAATAATGTGATTTGATATATGAGCATGATAGTAAAAGAGTTTTTGAAATTGATCATGATATTGTTAAGTTTGTCAATATGATGCTTATTGAAAGGGGGAGCCTTTTTAAGGCTTACTCAAAGTTTTGCTCCTTATTTGTCATCATCAAAAAGGGGGAGATTGTTGGGCTTACAAAGTTTAAAATCTTGTTATCTTGTTTTGATGCTAACAAACAAGTGGAATTTAACGTATTCGTGTGAGTAATGTTATCTCAGGGCTCATATATGAGAAAGTAAGGTCAAAGTGCTCATAAGGATCAAATGAAGTGTAAAAGGGTCAAAGCATGGATTTAAAGATGATATTTTAAAGTTTGAAGAAAATGAGGACATGGATGATTTGTTGAAAGACAAAGAAAATTTAGAAGTCAAAAAAGCCAAAGAAAAGCAAAGTGAGAGAGCTCAAAGAAAGACAAAGCATGAAGATTTCAAGAGTTGAAGGAATCTTAAGAAAGCTTTATGTAAGTACTTCATTCGATTCTCATATGGATATAAGAAGTTCTTAGGTTAATTTCTTAGATCTAAAAACCTTTTAACGTACTTGGAAAATTTTTAAATTAAAACTTATATTTCTTGTGCTCCAAACTTTCTATAAACTTGGGAAACACTCCAAGTCACTTGGGTAAATAACCCTCCAAAGGCTAAGGATTAATTACATCAAGAAAATACAGCAAACAAGATTATCTTAAAGCTCTCTTGTGCAATCAATTTCCAAGTTTCACTACTGATATTTGCTGTGAATTTATCAAGAAAATTCTGAGTCTACTCTTAATTCTTTCAACCTAGAAAGAAGGCTTATGGTGATATCTTATTGAGCTTCATATATTTTATATTGTGAATTTGATTGAAGTATATAGATTTAACTTGTACTAATCAGCTCTTTGTGTGAGCATTCTTTGTACACATCTTTTGGTTGTATTTCTTGTAGATTGATGATTCCAAGGATTGTTTGGATCGTTGGCTAAGTAAGGGGATATTGCTTAGAGAGGCGGGCTCTAGCCTATTTGAAAAAGTGACCGAACGAGGGTACATCATTTGGAGAGGCGGGCTCTAGCCTGTAGAAGGAGTGTGTAAACGGTATTGTTCCTCCCAGAAAAAGAACTGATTTTAGTAGTCCTTTGGTGGTTTGCCAAAGGTGAGGACGTAGGCTGGGTATAAGCCAAATCTTGTAAAAATCCCGATCTCACTCTCTCTTTCCCTTACTCTTTATTTTCAGCATATTTAAATTGTGTAGATGGTTTAATTGGACATCATATATACTACGTATATTTGGAAATCAAGTAAACTTAAAGTTTAATTTAGATTTGGGATTGCGGAAACCGAAATGAAGTACGTTGGTTAAACCATTATTTGCGAAAACTATATGGGAGTACGTTACTTAGTTAAACATCCAAAAATAAATTAATTGAGAGTTTATTTGAATTTTGAATATTGGGAAGAGTGTGAATATTGTGTTGGATTTTATATTATACGTGATATTAAGCAAATCAATTAATACAAGGCTTTACATTAGCAAACACAAATTATCATTCACTACAGGGCTTAAATCAAATTTATATACTCAAGGCTGACAACAAAAGCTATATTGTGATTGAATGGTTTAAAGTTTTATATTAAGTGGATTGTGTTTATATTCCAAAGAGTGTTGAATCTTTCATCAATCTAATAGTGCTGCAGTTAACTTATACTTGGCAAATAAATTAGTTGTTTGGTTTGGAAATTGTGCTTAATTAATTGGTTGTTTAATTGTGTTGTTGATTGGATAAAGGAAACTAAGCTCCTGTGTGATTAATAAATTAAACAAACAAGTCAAGAATTGGTTAAAAGAAATAAAAGAAATTAAAGGAATCTTAAAAGGAATTAAAAGAAAATTTTAAAATCCAATTCACCCCCCCTCTTAGGACTACACCTTGCTTTTCATATGGATACATACATATATATATATATATATATATATATATGTGTGTGTGTGTGTGTGTGTGTGTGTGTGTGTGTGTGTGTGTGTGTGTGTGTGTAATTTGACAAGTTATTAAAATTTCTAAAATATCATTGTAAGTCCATTTTTATCTTTTATTTAAAAAAAAACTAGAGGATTGATAAATTAATGCAATTTTAAAATTCCTAAAATATTTCCATAACTTCTTACTTTTTTTAAGCAATGCACAATACAAATCTTGAGGGTGGTAGCCAAGTGGTTATTCATAAAACATAGAAAGTTATGGATCTAATATAGAAATTTAAAAATTGAAATAGGTTTATTAATTTTTATTTTTAAAAAAGAATTAGCGTGACCATGCGCATCCAATATATATATATATATATATATATATATATATATATATATTATGAGTAGAAGCATGATAATTATTGTTGATTTTTTTAGTTTTATCCTTGTTTTGATCATGACAAATCACAACATCTCATTTATGTGCCAAGTTTATACAGGTTTATCTTTCTAAAAAAGCACAGATGATGATACAATAAAAAATCCTTAAAAAGCTCCTATCTGATCATATTCCAAGGCGTATTCCATGAAGTTTTAAAGAGCATAGCCTGAAGACTTTATGGTTTTTAAGTTGTAATAGTAATTAAGGTTTTATTTGTGTGTGCATGCTCACTTGATTTAAATTGAAGCTCTATCATGACCTAGATTGACCTTAGGAACCCTAAATTAAATGAAAACATTTTTACTTAAAGATTATGTTTCACAAAAGGTTTAAAATGCTTTTGAAATAAAAGATTAGGCCAAAACTCATTTTTGTTAAGGCCCGGTCGACCGGCCTCCCATAGTTATACTTGGGTCAATTGATCAGTGAGGGCATAAGGGCCAAAATAGTAAATGGAACAAGCCCAATCTACCGGCTTCCCATAGTTATACTTGGACCAGTCGACCAGCAGGGAATAAGGGCGAAAACTATAATTTAAAAAAGGCTCGCCTGACCGGCCACTTCAAGCCTTGCCGCCCTAGTCGACCGGGATGAACAAATGGGCAATTATATATGTGCCCAGTCAACTGACCTCTTGAAGGCTTAATTTGTCCAGTTGACCAGCCATATGATCTGGCAAACCGGATCTTGAGCCTAGCAGACTGAAACTCGCAAAAAAGGAAATCGCCCTTTAGTCGGTCGACTAGACCTCAGGGCCAGTCAACCGGATCACTCGAGTTGAGCCAATTTAAGCTCCAAACGGTCATAAAAATTCAAAATTATAATATTATTTTATTCGCAACGGTCATATAACGGCTAGTTTTGGTTTTGACCTATAAATACAAGCTTAAACAACTTGTATAAGGTTAGAAAATGGGATTGGGAGCATACTTCATTATTCTTTGATTCCCAAATATATTTTATACTCCTTCTTGAAGATCAAAGCTCATTTCTCCTACTTTTTCTTTTTGAAATTTTTTTTGGGAAAATTCTTTTAGATTATACTTGCAAGGCTTAAGCATATATTCATATCTATATATTTTTCTTGAAAAGCCTTCTTGCAATTTGATTATTGAAAGGTCAATCTTGAAGAAATATTTCTCTCATTCTCTTCATTTTGAAAAATCTTTTGGAGAAAATATTTTGAGTTTTATAAGGAAACATTGAGCATATATTTCACTCAATATATGTGAAATTAGATGTAATCCCAAGAGGGGAGGGTGAATTGGGTATTTTAAAATTTCTAAATCTTTAAGTTCTAATTTTAAAGTGGCACAAACACAAGTTTGGAGATATATAGATTTCAGTATTACACAACCTAACAGATTCAAGCTATGTATTCCACAACTAATCAGTATTTCCCAATCAATCACAAGTGCATGAAATATTTAAGACAGACACAATATGTATATATAAAATAAATAATCAAATGCAAGCGGAAATAAAAATGAGATAAGGGAAGAGAGAGATGCACACTCCAGATTTTACGAGGTTCAGCCAACCTAACCTACGTCCTTATCTTGGGTAGTGATTCCACTATGCCGCTCCTTAACTTGGGACTAAACTTCCTGTTACAATCCGCTGCTTACAAAATGCACAACTTCCTCCTTACAATTTGTTACTTGTAAGAGGCGTAACTTCCTCCTTCCCGGTTCACATTCCAAATTGGTAAATACAAGTGATAAAAATTTTCAGATACACTCAGATGCTTCTCAACAAGCTAATGTGTACAAGTGAAATCTTACACACTCTCTTAAGATATAACTTGAAGCTCAATGGAATAAATGTGTTGATCTCAATATGATATTTGTAATAAAAGAATACATGACCTTTGTATATAAAATTATGTATGATGAGTTTCTTCAGAGATCTAAACCCAGTGCAATATATCTCCAAAAAATAATTTTTAAAATAATATGTGTGTTGGAGATCGAGGTTTTGCTCTTAAATAGTTTTTGTAAAACTAGAGACTGAAATCTTTGAATAAAAATATGAAAGTGAATGCTTCAAAGATTTAAATCCTAGTATAATCTTTTTCCCAAGAGATTTATCAAACAATGAATGTATGAAAAAACTAGGATTCGTGCTCTCAATAAAATATTAAATATAAAAGTATAAGAAAAGAAAAACTTTTGAGATGAAGATTTGATTGCCTAAATAAGATACTTGTTTATCAAACCTCAATACCAAAGATGGTTGCAAGATATGTGTATGAATGCCCTTTGAAAAACTGAGAGAATGCTAAAAAATGTTTGAATGCGATAGAGTGTAGGCTAGAGCTCTCAAAAGTTATTTTTAGGGTTTTCAGGGTTGATATATATAAGCATTTTCGACATCTAAATGTTTTCTACTTGTTGGATCAATAAAAATATTTTAATTAAATAAAAATTTGCTCGTTAAGCTCTAGAGTGTCATTCTACCTGACAGACTCATCGACTAGTGGACACACTAGTCGATGAGTGTCCTTCACTCGATCGTCGACGAGATCAGGGGATTAGTCGACGAGTGGTCTGTCTAAGAAAGTTAGGGTCTCGATATTTTCTCGTCGACGAGAACATGCATTCGTCGACGAGTGGCCTTCATGCATTCATTGACAAGGCTAGGGGACTAGTCGACGAGTTCCCTATTTTTTAGCCCTATTAACCTTCTAAAATACATATCCAACCTAAGTCAAGTGTATATGAATATTTCATGAAAAACATGCATCATAGGGTCCGTCTATTGGTCATTTTGAGCTTCCAACTATATCTTATGAGACATGTAAATACAAATATGACTAAATGCACATTATAATTGAAAACTGGATTATCTTCATCCTTTTTCTTTTCTACTTCTATGGAATGAGTCAACCTGTATGCATTTCAAGTTCCTCATAGCTTACGTAGCATTCTTACCATGCGTGCGTGCTAAGTAATGATCCTATTCAAAATCTTAATGCACAGGTAAGATACTACGTGATTTGTCATTATCAAAATAGGATTGGACTCATAGAATCAACAAAATCTCCCATTTTGATGATGACAAATACACTAGCAATAATTTGGGTTTAGCCTAAAAGGCTCTCCCTAAGAATATGTATGAAAAAAAAAATATTGCAATGTAATCCAAACATAATGAGAATGAAAACAATAAAATTTTCAATATGCAATTTTGAAATAGTTTGCACAGTTAAATCTTCCCCAAGTTTTCTTACTTAAGATATGCACAGTTAAATCTTCCCCAAGTTTTCTTACTTAAGATATGCCCAATTTTTCTAGGAAATATTTCTCCCCCTTTTGACATCAACAAAAAGGGCGAAGGCAAAAAGATATTAACATTTAAAAGAATCCTTAGCTTAAAGAAATTTCCTTTTTGGCAAAAAAACATAACTGTATTGGAGAAAAATTTTCATGTTGAGCACAAAACAGTATTGCAACCAACATCTATACAAGCATACAAACAATTCAGTTCAATATAGTCCAAAATTCATGTTGTGATCAAGATGCATCAACTATTCATAAAAAAGTGTAAGTGTAAAATCAGAGAAAGTTGTGAGAATGCTTAATTTTCAGAGCCATAATATTTTCAAGTTGAGTTGCTCCCCCTCAGTTATGCACTCCAATATATCTCTAGGCAACTTCTCTACTGTGCATCAAGCCTAATTCACGTATAATTTGGATAAATCTATCCTCCTGAAGTGGTTTTGTGAATAAATTGGCTCATTGCTCATCTATGCACACAAACTCAAGTGTCATATCCCCCTTTTGCTCATGGTCATGAATAAAGTGATATCTTATTTCTATGTGCTTAGTTCGTGAGTGTGATATTGGGTTCTTTGAGATATTTATTGCACTAGTATTATCACATTTTATGGGAACAATTCCATTGTGCAATCCATACTCCATGAGTGTTGCTTCATGTAAAGCATTTAAGCACAACAACTCCCAGCTGCTATGTATTCAACTTCGGTTGTGGACAATGCAATTGAGTTCTATTTCTTGGAGAACCAAGAAACTAGAGATTGTCCTAAAAAGTGACATGTGTTGCTCGTGCCCTTTCTATCTACTTTACTACCAGCAAAGTCAGCATTAGAGTAACTGACAATCTCAAATGAGGCGTACTTAGGATACCATAATCCTAATTCAATAGTCCAAAAAACGTATCTAAGTATTCTTTTAACAGCTAATATGTAATGTCTTGCTATTTATTTTCCAGTTATGATTTTTTTTTATACTATAAAATTTGTAATGCTCTGATACCAACTAAATTAAACCAAACCATCAACCTAAGCAGTGAGAAGCAGAATCCATAAAAACACAATCAAGAAAATATACAATACCAGAGTGCTAAAATGTGTCCCCAAAATATACATAAATGACTGTTTCCCAAAATACCCTCAATTGGCTAGGGCTATACATAAATACTCACTCTACTGATAGGGTAGTACTGAAGCCCCTCTATCTGCGAGCCTGATCTGCTCACCTCCCTAGATCACCTGAAAAATGTTAAAGTAATGGGATGAGCCAATGCTCAGTAAGACGGAATATACTATTGCTAGTGTGTGGCAAATGAGTTACATTACTATGAAAATCTATCTGTATATAATCATGTATGACTAAATATGAGAATACAAGTACAAATAACTTGTAAAACCACCACATGTACCCATGTTGCTTAACATATCTGTTTTTATAGGTTTTCCATTCATAATATTTCTACTATACATAAGTACGCCCACTGTTACTGTAAAACTGTATACACATATAATAATTGAAAACTTCCCTGTGGAAAACTGTATGTCATGATTTAACCCCTTATGATAGGGTTGTGCGGCCCGTAGGCGGGATCTACCCTAGCTGGCCGACAAGGATAAACTACTATACTCCATCAGTCTGATCAGCCCTCCTTAACCCATATCTGATGGGGAGCCTGTCCACTCGTGGTCTCTATACGATTGACTTATACCACGTATTATCTGAATAGGTGGTTGCACTCTATACTGTATATAGCCACGATATTGTGCTCTGTAAACTGTATCTGCATGGTCCATCAGGGTCTAATACTATATAATACATTTTTATATACAACTATCTGTTTTACCATGCTTTTGTCATAACTGTATTAACCATAACGTTGTGATAAACAGTATCTGTATCAACTATATTTCTAAAATGAACTGTAAAACTGTATATCATGGTACTGTAAACTGTATCTATATCAACTATATAATCATGGTATGCTGTAATTACTATAAAACATATCCACTGTCTGTATATTCAGTAAAACATAACTCTGGAAAATACTGTAAAACATGTTTCTATACTATATCTATATTCTCAAGCCACACAGTAATTTTAAATATATTAAACATAGTAGAAAAACTACATAAATTCGTGCTGTGAATAATAATCTGGTAGAATATATATATATATATATATATATATAATTTTATGCTGAAATCATACTTGTATAGCCTAGCACAACATATTTCCCTTACCCGATTTATGCTAAAATCCCCCTACTATGACAGGTCCTACACCCGTAGGGTCTTCCACTCAACACCCTGAAAATCATATATCTCATAACAAAATATTACTTTTTTTATGTCTACAACATTTCCTACAACTGCGGGAAAGTCAAATTCCAACAAAAAGGTCTTACCCTAATTCTAGGATGAAATCCAATTTCGTCCCACCAACGATCCGCTCCGGCAGACTTGGAGAGAACTTTCCCATGAGCGTCGTGGTGGCTTCAGATTGTCGATCCGGCGACTAAAGGGGCTGGAATCAAAGATAGAAGAGGGAGAGACCGTAGGAGAGAGAAAATAAAAGAATTTGGTTGAAAAATTATGCATTTAACTTGGATTTAGGCTATTTATACTGTGGGATTCATCGACGAGTCACGTCACCTCGTCGACGAGTCCTGTAGAAAGTTCGTCGATGAATTTCAGACTTCCCAAAAATTCTCTCTCGGTATCTTCTTGTTGACGATACAGGACCTCGTCGACGAGATCCTGAAGAACCCTCGTCGATGAAACCCCTGTGTTCGTCGACGAGGCTCGAAAAATTTCTTGGGATTATCACATCCAAAATGCAATATTGTCAACGAACGCAAGTCGACTGCCTCCTTCTATTCCTATTTCCATTTTCCTCCCTCTTATTATTTAAATACCATTATTCTTCGAGTCATTACATTCTCCCCTCCTTATAAAATTTCATCCTCGAAATTTACTATTCATATAGCTCATCATCCCTTAAAGACAAAACGGTCTATTTATTTTATTACCTGCCCTCACTTAAGGCGGAGGAATATCGTGGTTACATGGGTAGTTCTAGGAGATTAAAATTATAAAAGAAAATTCCCCCAAAACCAAAATACTACCTATCCTATACTCTACATTACAATTACATTGTACAAAACAAAATTATCACTACTTTAATTACACATCACTTTTATTACCCACTAAACAAGTGAGATATTTCTGTCTAATTTGGTCTTCAAGCTCCCATGAAACTTCTTCTACCGCATGATTCATCCACAAGACTTTCACTAACGGTATCCTTTTGCTGTGTAATACCTGTTCTTTTCTATCTAGAATCCGCACTAGAGCTTCTTCGTATGCTAAATCACCGCTAAGTTCCAATTCTGCATTGCTAATGATATGAGAAGGATCTGGGACGTATTTCCTTAACATAGAAACATAAAACACGTCATGAATCCTGAATAGAGATGACGGTAAAGCCAGTTGATAGGCAACTGACCCAATATTTTTGAGTATCTCGAATGGGCCAATGAACCTAGGACTCAACTTACCCTTATTCCCAAACCTCATGATCCCCTTTAATGGTGCGCTTTTTAGAAATACATGATCACCCACTTCAAATTCTAGTTCCCAGAGGCAAGTATCCGCGTAGCTTTTCTACTGACTCTGTGTTGTACTACATCTATCTCGAATGAGTCGGACTTTATCATACGCCTGCTGAACTATCTCTGAACCCAAAACTCGTGTCTCACCCAGCTCACTCTAGTATAAATGGGAACGACACTTCCTATCATAAAATGCCTCATAAGGAGCCATGCCAATGCTAGCCTGGTAGATGTTGTTGTAGGCAAATTCTACCAATGACATATACTGAGTCCAGCTACCCCAAAAATTCAATACACACGCTCGCAACATATCCTCAAGTACCTGAATAGTTCTCTCTTTCTGACCGTCCGTCTGAGGATGGAAAGTGGTGCTGAATGCTAGTTGAGTCCCCAATGCCTCCTGCAAACTCTTCCATAACCACGATGTAAAACGAGGATCACGGTCCGAGACTACCGATACTGGCACTCCATGGGGTCGAACAATCTCCTGTATGTAAATCTTTGCTAACCTATTCATAGGGTAGCTAACCTTAATAGGTAGAAAGTGCGCTGTCTTCGTCAACCTATCAACAATTACCTAGATGGCATTCTGACCTTGCGGCGCCGACGGTAACCCAGTAAAAAAATCCATGGATACATGGTCGCACTTCCATTTAGGAATGAAAAGTGACTACAACTAACTAGCCGGCCTCTGGTGCTCAGCCTTAACCTATTGGCACGTTAAACACTACTGCACAAATTCTACTATTTCCCTTTTCATGCCACTCCACCAGAAATACTCTTGCAGATCCCTATACATTTTCATACTGCCAGGATGAACAGAGTATAGAGATCTGTATGCCTCCTCTAAAATCGTCCTCCTAATGCTGTCATCTACAGGCACACACAATCTGGTGCAAAATCTCAAAGCCCCATCGTTAGAAATACTGAATTCTTCTCCCTGGCCGTCTTGTATTCTGGCTATCACTTCTACCAATTCTGGATCATTCCCCTAAGCGGCTTTAATCCTTTCATATAGTGTAGGTTGTACAACCAGATTGGCAATAAACACCTAAGGATCATCTGCTATTAATTCCACGCCGAGCCTTTCCAAGTCCATCTAAATTGGGTGTTGAACCACTGCTACTAGCTGTGCTGTATCTTCTGATTTACAGCTCAAAGCATCAGCCACCACATTTGCTTTACCAAGGTGGTAACAGATGGTGCAGTTGTAATCCTTGATGAGTTCCAACCATCTCCTCTGGTGCATGTTCAACTCTTTCTATGTAAAGAAGTACTTTAGGCTTTTGTGATCATAAAATATTTCACATTTCTCACCATATAAATAATGTTTCCAGATCTTCAGTACGTGGACCATTGCAACCAATTCCAGATCTTGAGTAGGGTAGTTCTTTTCATATTCTTTTAACTGCCTGGATGCATACGCCACCACCCTACCATGTCGCATCAGTACACACTCAAGTCCTCTTAAAGACGCGTCACTGTAAATCACATAACCATCACCTCCTAATGGAATCGTCAGTACTGGTGCAGTGACGAGCCGCTGCTTTAATTCCTGGAAACTCTACTCGCATTCTTCAGCTCACACAAATCTGACATTCTTCTTGGTCAAATGTGTGAGAGGTTCTGACAAAACCAAAAATCCCTCTACAAATCGTCGGTAATAACCTACCAGTCCCAAGAAACTTCAAACTTCCTGCACATTCTTCGGCTTGGCCCAATTCACTACTGCATCAATCTTGCTGGGATCCATTGAAATACCGTCTCTTGAGATCACGTGACCTAAAAATGCAACTTTCTCAAGTCAGAACTCACACTTGCTAAACTTGGCATAGAGCTTTTCCTCCCTAAGTGTCTGCAAAACCTGTCTCAAATGCACCTCATGATCCTCAAAACTCCTCGAGTACACTAGTATATCATCAATAAAAACTACTACAAACTGATCTAGATACTGGTGAAAAACTCTATTCATCAAATCCATGAACACAACTAGGGTATTCGTCAGACCAAAAGGCATAACAAGAAATTCATAGTACCCGTACCTGGTCCTGAAGGCTGTCTTTGCAACGTCCTCTGCCTTTAACCTCACTTGATGATAACCTGATATGAGGTTGATCTTGGAATACGCCCATGTACCCTGAAATTGATCAAAAAGATCGTCTATATAGGGTAGAGGATATTTATTCTTAATAGTAACCTTGTTGATTTCTCTATAATCAATACACATCCTCAAAGACCCGTCTTTCTTCTTTACAAACAACACTGGAGCTCCCCATGGCGATATACTAGGTCGTATAAATCTCCTATTCAGCAAGTCTTGCAACTGATTCTTTAGTTCTCCTAATTTAACAGGAGCCATACGATAAGGAACCTTAGAGGTCGACGTTATCCTTGGAGGCAAATCTATAGGAAAATCCACCTCGCATTCGGGACGTAACCCTGGTAGCTCCTCTGGAAAAACATCTGGAAATTCTCATATGACCAGGGTACTATCGAGCTTTGATTCATTCTCTGACACTTCCTTTACAAAAGCCACAAGCCCCTGATTTCCTTCCCGAAGCAATCTGTTCGCCTGCGCAGCGGATACCAACTGCGACGACGCACGTACACTTGAACCAGTAAACCTAAATTCTTTCTCACTAAGGGGTCTGAAAACTACTTCTTTCTAATGACAATCAATACTGGCGTGAATAACAGCCAACCAATCCATACCCAGTATTACATCAAACCCACATATTTCTAACATGATCAGGTCACCTCGTAGCACTTTCCCCTGAATTTCTATAGGATAACCTCTGAGCACTCTCTGATACCGTATCACTGATCCAGATGGTGTAGCTACTAACAGTTCTCTATCTAATAATTGAGTCTCACTTCCAAATAATTTAACATACGATGCAAAGACAAAGGAATGAGTAGCACTTGAATCAAATAAAACAATAATGGAATGTGATAAAACAGTAAAAGTACCTGTCACCACATCCGTAGTAGCCTCTACATCACCCGGCGTCAACGTGTGAACCCTTGTCGGGGCCACATTCTTCTACTGTCCTCCATGAGGCGCCTGATATCCTCCCCGATAAGGCCTAGGAGCTAGGACCTAGTCTAGCAGACTAGGGCATGCACGTGTCATGTGGCCGGGTCTCCCACTGCGATAGCATACATCTCCCCCAACCTGGTACTCCCCCAAATAATGTCTCCCGCATGTTTGATATACCGGGACATTCAGTGCACTTCCCATGAGGTCTTGTCATTTGCCTCTAATCTCCCCTATCATGACCTCCTTTCCATGGACCCCAACTGGAGCCAGCCTCAAAGCTCTAAGGCGCAGGCCTCTTCCTCTAATTTTGAGCAGCTATACCCCTCTATATACCACTCTCAATGATCGTAGCTCTATCTACAATCTCCGTAAATGTCTGAGCTCTGAGGCCAATCACCTGATCAAACAAATTCTACCTCAGTCCCTCCTCAAACTTCCTTGCCTTTTTTTTTTCATCGGGTGCTAGAGGTGGAGCAAAACGTGACAACTCGATAAACCAAGCCGCGTACTGGGATACGGTCATTTGCCCTTGTACCAGATGCATAAACTCTGCTGCCTTCACACTCCAAACGATAGCAGGGAAATATCGCTTGAAGAACAGCTCCTTGAATCAGTCCCAAGTCACTGGCACTGTAACTGGCCTCTGCTCCTCTATCAATCACGCTAATCTCCATCAGCGCTTCGCCTCCCTTGTCAGTTTAAATGCTGCAAACACTACCTTCTGCTCATCCGAACAAGGAAGCACAGTCAACGTCTCTTCAATGTCCTGGACCTAATTTTCAGCTACAATCGGGTCATCTCCTCTAGCAAAGGATGGGGGCTTCATTTGCGTAAACTGTTCAATCGAACAGCCACACTCCCCAGAGCTCCTAGCTATCTTAGCCATCACATGCTGAGTGACACTGCGCAGCACAGCATCTGTATCTCCTCCACCTATGCTAGAAGGTCCTGGCCTATCCTCCCCAGCATTCGTACCACTGCTTCCCGGGTCCATCTTGAAACAAGAAACACACTTAAGCACCTTATCTCCTACATGGACCTATGTTATACCAATTCAAAATTAACTGCCTTCCTTGACCTTAACTCAGTATCCAGTTCTGTCACCTAGACACACGACCCGACAATAGTTTATTATGGTTTTCCTGAAATCGTCATCCTAAGAAAAGCACAGAAACCACAACAATAATCCTGTATCCACCCAACAGAACCAACCTCAAATCCTTTCCTATACTCTGGTATTGCTTACGCTGCACTCTAAAGTCTACAGAACCTAGCAACCTAGGCTCTGATACCAAATTGTAACGTCTTGCTATTTATTTTCCAGTTTTGATTTTTTTTATACTATAAAATTTGTAATGCTCTGATACCAACTAAATTAAACCAAACCATCAACCTAAGCAGCGAGAAGCAGAATCCATAAAAACACAATCAAGAAAATATACAATACCAGAGTGCTAAAATGTGTTCCTAAAATATACATAAATGACTGTTTCCCAAAATACCCTCAACTGGCTAGGGCTATACATAAATACTCACTCTACTGACAGGGTAGTACTGAAGCCCCTCTATCTGCGAGTCTGATATGCTCACCTCCCTAGATCACCTGAAAAATGTTAAAGTAATGGGATGAACCAATGCTTAGTAAGACGAAATATACTATTGCTAGTGTGTGGCAAATGAGTTACATTACTATGAAAATCTATCTTTATATAATCATGTATGACTAAATATGAGAATACAAGTACAAATAACTTATAAAACCACCACATGTACCCATGTTGCTTAATATATCTATTTTTATAGGTTTTCCATTCATAATACTTCTACTATACATAAGTACGCCCATTGTTACTGTAAAACTGTATATAAATATAATAATTGAAAACTTCCCTATAGATAACTGTATATCATGATTTAACCCCTCATGACAGGGTTGTGCGGCCCATAGGCAGGATCTACCCTGACTGGTCGACCAGGATAAGCCACTATACTCCGTCAGTCTGATCTGCCCTCCTCAACCCATATTTGATAGGCAGCCTGTCCACTCATGGGCTCTATACGATCGACTTATACCACATATTATCTGAATAGGTAGTTGCACTATATATTGTATTTAACTACGGTATCATGCTTTGTAAACTGTATCTGTATGGTCCATTAGGGTCTGATACTATATAATACATTTCTATCTATAACTTACCATCATTCTGTAATAACTGTGTTAACCATGACGTTGAGGTAAACTGTATCTGTATCAACTGTATTTCTGAAATGAACTGTAAAATTGTATGTCATGGTACTGTAAACTATATCTGTATCAACTATATAATTATGGTATTCTGTAATTACTATAAAACATATCCACTGTTTGTATATTCAGTAAAACATAACTCTGGAAAATACTGTAAAACATATTTCTGTACTATATCTATATTCTCAAGCTGCACAGTAATTTTAAACATATTAAACATAATAGAAAAAATGTATAAATTCATGCTGTGAATAATAATCTGGTAGAATATATATATAATTTTATGCTAAAATCATACTCATATAGCCTAGCATAGCATATTTCCCTTACCTGATTTCTGCTAAAATCTCCCTACTATGACGGGTCCTACACCCGTAGGGTCCTCCACTCAGCACCCTGAAAACCATATATCTCAAAACAAAATATTACTATTTCTACATCTACAACATTTCCTACAACTGTGCGAAAGTCAAATTCCAACAAAAAGGTCTTACCCTGAATATGGGATGAAATCCAACTTCGTCCTACCGACGATCTGCTCTGATAGACTTGGAGAGAACTTTCTCAGGAGCGTCGTGGTGGCCTCAGATCATCGATCCGACGACTAAAGGGGCCAGAATCGAAGAGAGAAGAGGGAGAGACCGTAGGAGAGAGAAAACGAGAGAGAAAAATTATACATTTAACCTGGATTTAGGCTATTTATATTGTGAGATTCGTTGACAAGTCACGTCACCTCGTCGATAAGTCTTGTAGAAAGTTTGTCGACGAATTTGCACCCTCGTTAACGAATTTCAAACTTTCAAAAATTCTCTCTCGGTATCTTCTCGTCGATGATATGAGACCTCGTTGACAAGATCCTGAAGAATCCTCGTCGACGAAACCCCTATGTTCGTCGACGAGGCTTGGCTACCTCCTTCTGTTCTTGTTTCCATTTTCCTCCCTTTTATTATTTAAATACCATTATTCTTAGGAGTCGTTACATAATAAGTGTGTGTCACGCCCTAATTTTCATATCATTTTTTTTTAAAGCAATAATTAATAAGTCAATCATCTGCCACGTCACAAACTCTGATACCATATCAACATAATCCAACCCAAAATAGGGTACCAAGTAATCAGACTATCTCATACAAACATATCTAACAACAGAAGTGAAAATTTACATACCATCCAAAATACAAATACCAGAGACCAATCCAACCATATATATACATATCTATACACATCTCCAAAATTAATGACATACCCTAGGGGATTACACAAACACATCCCCAACACAAAACACTTACCCTGACTATCAGGGTACTAACTCCCCTCTATCTCAGAGTTCTATCTCCTGGTCTATTACGGTTCCCTAAAATATTTAAATATTTTGGTGAGACACCTCTTAGTAAGATAGAATAAATTATTCACAATGTGTGGCAGTATGAGTTTAGTTATATAATAATACACTCATTTTAGTGACTATATCATTGAAGAAAATATACAGATATGTATTCATAATCTTATGGATATAAAAGATAATTTCATAAGCTTTGATACCATTTCTCATACTCATATATATGTAACCTATAATGACCCGAAAATTATAATGATAAAATAATTAGGAAAAAATAATAGATGAAAAAGATAAATAAGGAATAAAGGAAAAGAGGGGGAAAAAAGGTTTAGAAGAAAAAGGGAAAAGAAATTGTAAAAAAGGTACAAACAGACGCTCGTCGACGAGCAAGATTTTCTCGTCGATGAGAGTTCTTCGGAAACTCATCGCTGAGTATGTATGTCTCGTCGACGAGGATTAACCGAGAGGATTTGGGCTGTTCTGAAACTCGTCGATGAGCTCACGACCTTGTCGACGAGTGTTTTTAGTGGTTCATCAACTAGTCCTATCTTCTCATCGACAAGTCCACGTGGCAAGGACGAGTATATAAAGATCTAAGGTTACTTTCTTGCGAAGGAAAACATTTTTCCTTTAGCTCTCTCTCTTTAAACATGTCTCTCTCACTTATCTATAAGAATCTAGCTCAGATTCAGCCTGAATCGACGATAATAAGTCACTATGGTGTTCTAGGGAAGATTCTCTACACATCTAGCGGATCAGTTTCCTAAACTGGGCTTTTTGGGAAACACTCCTAAGTTGAGGTAAGGGTTAGGATTCCTAATTTATGAGTTTTAAAAGTTTATTTAAAGTTATTAAGTTGAGAAAATGTAGAAATAATAGTTTATTTGGGGTTTATTTAATTAAACTAGGGTTTTTGAAAGATCTAAGGTTAGTTTGGGGTACCTATTGGTGTAGTTTGAGGATTCAGGTAAGGGGGAAATTTTATATATATATATATATATATATATTAAATCAGGTTTTTATAAATTAAATAAAAATGGACTATGTTATATATGTATATAAGTTTTCATGTGGGTATAAAATGTCAATCATGTAAATTATGTTTTCTAAGCTTAGGGTTGCTTATTTAGCTATGTAGATGTGAAAATGAACTGATGAAAGTGGAATATATTTTCAAGATAATTATGTAAGAAATGAAAGGTATTTTCAGTATATAAACGTTGAATGATGGTTGATTTATTTTACAGGCAATGTATGAATTTTATTACTAAAATTGTGTGGCATGAGCGGATGGTAATGCGGTGTAAATGTATGCTATATGTATGAGATGCAGGCTTAGTAAGAAATGCATTGATAATGAAATGTTATACGGACCATGTTGCTTGTGTTTGATAATGTAACCATGTATGCAATGACAGCTAAAAGGAGCTGTAGACTAATTGATGATAGCTAAAAGTAGCAGTGTTAGCATATTTTAGCGCATATCTATGTGGACTAAATGATGTACAGCTAAAAGGAGTTGTAGTATGAATGAATGAAATGAAATGAAAATGAATGAAATGGAAATGTGAATGAAACGGATATGAAATATGAAATGTGAACGATATAAAATGTTAAAGGTTACGTAAAGTGAAATGCTATGAAATGCTAAAGTTATGAACATGAACAGTTCTGGATGTTTGAATAACGACAAACAGAATAGTGTATTATGGTATTATTAGATATTTATACTAGTAGAACATGTTATGTTAGGGCGGGGCAAACTCTTCACTTGAGGGCTTGCCGAGAAAGGCAAGTGCACCAGTGGTATCAAATGTAGTAGTAGGCTGCATAACGCACTAGGGTAAAGGGAAACTACTTATATGGGCGGGTAGATTTCCTTATTCTTGGGGGCCTTCACTAGTAAACTTTTGTATGAACTATATGAGTACGGGATTAAACTATCACTTGAGGGCTTACTGAGTAAGGTGAGTGCTCTGGTATGCTTCAGTTGTGACCTTCGGGTTGCTTAATGTATCAGAGCAGAGGGGTGCTACTTGTATGGGCGGGTAATCACCCCTATCCTTGGGTAGTTTCGTGGGTAAATATTTGCTTGTGTATGATTAGGTTCAAAAAATGATTTCAGAATTTTTGTTAATGGTTTGCGAATGATATTAAGATGTCGATTATAATCTCATGTTGACCACATGCTGCTTTTAATATATATTGTTTCTTTCCCTTACTGAGATGTGTCTCACCCGATTACAAATTTATCTTTTCAGGACCACCACGTAAATGAGCTTAGAGAAGCTCAAGGTTGATAGCCTTTTTGGGGTTCTAGATAGAGAAAAGGGTATAAACATTTTGATGATATTTTGGGATGTAAATAAGTTATGTTTTATGTTTTATGTTCTAAAGTTTTTCTGAGGTATGAATGGTTGTGAAACATAATAGTGTTTGTGAATACTGTATATTTATTTTTTGGAGATATGTGGATATATAGGAGTACATGTGATGGATGGTTATTATGGATTTTGGATAGAATTAGTAAACTCTGGTATTTATTTTTATGATTGAGGATCATAGTTATGTTTTTCACTGCGTATGTATGATTTAATTATGGATTATTAGGATTTAATCAAGTATAACGCATCAGACCAGGTTTAAGGGTTCGAGGTGTTACATAACCTATGTTTATCAGTGAAAATTCTCGAGGATAGGGGAGATTACACGCCCATACATGTAACGCCCTCTGCTCTGATATCGTTTATAACCTTGCCCGATTAATTTGGGTACAGCTACAACAGATACTTATCAAGGCACTCACCTTACTTGGTAAGCTCTCGGGCGGAGAGTTTTACTTTGCCCTAATTATTTATGCCTTTAAATTCACATTTTTTCATTTCTCATTTTCATCACACAATCTAGCTCATGAGTGTCCACCAGTAACAAATACGCATCATGTTTGTAACTCACAGTTGCCCTGAGGATATTCACATCGTCATGCTTCCCCCCATAACAAGGTTGTGCAGCCTGAAGGTTGGACCTAACCGCAGTTGGTCTACTCGACTAGATCAAACAATGAAAATGGCTACCTGTAGTACGATTGGCTTACCCACTCCTAGTCCGGACGCTAGGTGGCAAAACTACCCTTCTCACTTGCTTAATCGACTGCCACGCCACTCTCCATGAGTTTGTGTGGTTGCACTAACACCTCGCTAGCAACGGTGCCGTGCTCTCTAACCAACAATTGTCCATTAGGGTTTTCATTTCACAATTCAGTATTCACATTTCAATATTTATATTTTAGTATGTTGGTACATTTCATCACATCAGAAATATTCTCACCAGTTTCTTTGTCATTTTTGTAATGACCCCAAAATATTTAGATGTAGTGATTTCAAAAAATAAATAAATAAATAAAATTAATTAAATTATTATTAATTAAATAATATAATATAATAATATAATAATATAATATAATATAATAATATAATAATAATATACGTATATATAAACCTAGAGGCTTTAGGAAGGAATTGAAAATTTCCTAAGGCAGGCAGGCAGTACCCCCCCCCACTTCGTTTCCTTCGTTCTCTCCCCACTCTCCTCAAATTTTCGACTGATATTCGGTCAATCGAAAATCAAAGAATACCGATGGGCTCTATTCTCCGCCATCGACATTTCTACCAGAGCGAATTTTTCGTAGGAGAGGCATTGGCATATCCCCTTGAACAAGGTAAATTCTCACTTTTACCTCAATTTTTCTTAAATCTTAAGCCAAATTGATAATCGGATACCACCATGAGAATTTAGGGATGATTCTTTACAAGTCTAGTGGAGCGGATTTCTTATGGGGTCGTCGTAGGCATAATCCCAAAACTAAGATAAGGGGGTTATTAAGAGATTAATTATTATTTAATTAATGTAGATTTGGAAATCTTAGAATATTTGGAATTCTGAGGTTGAACTTGGGTTATTGAATTCAGGGTTCGGGTGAGCACCGCGAGTATAATTTCGAGATCTCCGCAGGCGTAGTTTAGGAAAACCAGGTTAAGTGGAGTATTTTAGAATTTTAATATTAATTTGGACTATACGAAATCTAGGAAGTGATAAACATAAGTTATTCTAGGAATTGAGTTGAATAATTTGAGATAAACGTGAATTTCAGGTTTTTGCACTGTGAACGCCGAGGAGCGTAGGAATTGGGTATTTTTTGGGAGATCTCAGTAAGTAAGTAAGTGGAATAAATTATTACAGTTATTTTTGAGAAGTATTGATTTAGTTAATACGTGAAAATGAGAATATGTTATTTTTCCTAAAATTATTATGATATGAATATCACATAAAATTGTGTGGCATATGACTTATATTGAATTGTGGTGTTATAGTATTTGAAATATAAGAGGTGATGAAAAGTGATAAATACAAATGAATATTTTCTGAGAAATGTTGAAATACGTGAAATATGGTATATACTATTATAAAATGATGGAATGTGCACAGAAAATGATGAGAATATTTTTATTGACATGAATTTAAAATATACTGATATAAGAATTGTTTTATTGAGAAATGTTGATACGAGGATATATAAATATATTGAAGAGTATTTGAAACGACCTGTTAATAAAATAAAATATTTTTCCCTAATTTTAAATTCAGTCATTAACCTAAATAGTGGAAGGCTACTCGTATAAAATAAATCCACATATAATACAATACTAGAGTGTTAAATCATCCCACAATATACAAACATTGCTGTTCTCTCGAAACTACCCTTACTGATACCAAGGGTTTACAAAAAAATATGCTACCCAAAAATACTCAGTCTCGAAAAGGGCAGTACAACAACCCCTCTACCTGTGAGCTTGCTCCGCTCGCCTAGCTTATTCACCTGAAAAACAATTCAACACTGGATGAGCCAATGCTCAGTAAGATGAAACATGTTATTACTAGTGTGTGGCTACTGAGTTATATTTCTGCTTTTATAATCTGTTTAAAAAATAATATCATGAATAATTGGAACTATAAATGCTGGTATAAGGAACATATATTAAAACTATATAAATTTACTTTTCATAATACTACTACTATTTCTAGAAATCTACTTATACTTATAATATTTGAGAAACTTTCCTTAGATGGCTGTATGTCATGATTTAACCCCTCATGACAGGATTGTGCAGCTCGAAGGCGGAACCTATTCTGGCTGGCCGGCCAGAGTAAGTCAACTAAACTCCGACAGTTTGATCGGCCCCCTCAATCCATATCTAATGGAGAGCTTGTCCCGACGTGGGTAGGATTGACCTTATACCAGTTACTATCTGAGTAAAGTGGTTGCACTCTCAACTAAATATCTGTAACTACGGTATCGTGCTCTACTATTTGATCCATCAGAGTCTGATACTATATAGGTAACTGATATCTATAATATACTGTTTTTATTCTGGTTTCAAAAATAACCATAACCCCATAGAATTTATTTGAAATTCTAAATAAATTGACTGAAAATTCGATTTTTGTATAACTGAACTGCTGTCTGAATATTTGTTTATTAGGGCGTTATGGTGCTGATAAACGTGTTATTCTAAAATTACTGAAAATGCATATTACTGAGTATACTGTACACTGAAAAATTTTTCATTCTATAAACATGCAAATATCATGGTATTTCTATTAATAACTATAGACATAGAATTCACAAATTCTATAAATATAGCACTGTTCCGTTATCCACTCAAGCCACACAAATACATATTAATATTATCAAGTTCTGAAAACTGTACATATATATATATATATATATATATATATAATCTGAATAATAATTTGATAAAAATATATAATTCATGTTGAATCGTAAAAGGGTTTCCTAACATAGCATATTTCCCTTACCTGACTACTGGAAAGCCCCTATGGTATACTGGCCTAACACCCGCAAGGCTTCCTACTCAACACCCTAAAAACACATTCACCAGAACAGAATATCATTATTTCTTTGCCTCCATCATTTCCTATAACTGCCAGGAAGCCAAAAACTGAATAAAAGACCATACCTTGATTCTGGGAAGAAATTCAACTCAATCCCACCAACCATTCGCCCCAGCAAACCTGAAGAGAACTCCGCCAGGAGCGTCGTGGTGGCCTTAGATCTTCGATTCGACATTTGACGGGGCCGAAATCAAAGAAAGAAGAGGGAAGGACCATAGGAGAGAGAGAGGGGAAGAATTTCGTGAAATTTTTGCTATTAAACTGAGTTTAGGGCTATTTATACTGCGGCCTTCGTCAGTGAGCCACGTCACCTCGTCGACGAGTCTTGTAGAAGGTTCGTCGATGAATCTGCACCCTCGTCCACGAATTTCAGACTTCCCAAGAATCCTCTCTTGGTATCTTCTCGTCGACGAGACAGGACCTCGTCGATAAGATCCTGAAGAACCCTCGTCGATGAAACTCTTGTGTTCATCGACGAGTACTTGGAAAATTTCTTGGGTTATTATATCCAAAATGCAATGTCAGTTTACTGCTTCCTTCTGTTCCGATTTCCTTTTCCCTCCCTCTTTATTATTTAATTATCATTATTCTTCGGGTCGTTACATTCTCCCCTCCTTATAAAATTTCGTCCTCAAAATTTGTTGTTTATATATCTCATCATTCTTGAAAGGCAAAATGGTCTGCTTATTTTATTACTTGCCCTCACTTATGGTAGAGGAATACTGTGGTTACATGGGTTGTTCTGGGAGATTACAACTATAAAAAGAAAATTCTCCCAAAACCAAAACACAACCTATCCTATACTCCATATTACAATTACATTATACAAAACAAAATAAAATTACTACTACTCTAATCTATATATCATCGCTGAGTTCACTAAATAACTGGAGATATTTCTGTCTGATTTCATCTTCAAGTTCCTATGAGGCTTCTTCTACCGCATGATTCATCCACAAGATTTTTACTAATGGAATCCTTTTACTGTGCAATACCTGCTCTTTTCTATCTAGGATCCGCACTGGAGCTTCTTTGTATGCTAGATCACCACCGAGTTCCAATTCTGCGTAGCTAATGATATGGGAAGGATCTGGGATGTATTTCCTTAGCATAGAGACATGAAATATGTCGTCAATCCTGAATAAAGATGGTGGTAGAGTTAGCCGATAAGCCACTGACCCAATCATCTCCAGTATCTCAAAGGGGCCAATGAACCTAGGGCTCAACTTACCATTCTTCCCAAACCTCATGATCCCTTTCAATGGTGAGATTTTTAGAAATACATGATCACCCATTTCAAATTCCAGTTCCTGACCCGGAGTATCCGTGTAGCTCTTCTGCCGACTTTGTACTGCACTGATTCTATCTCGAATGAGTAGAACTTTCTCGCACGCCTGTTGAACCATTTTTGGACCCAAAACTCGTCTCTCATCAACTTCATCTCAGAAAAGAGGGGATCAACATCTTCTACCATATAAAGCCTTGTATGGTGCCATGCCGATGCTAGCCTGATAACTGTTATTATAAGCAAATTCAACTAGCGGCAAAAATTGAGTCCAGTTACCCTCAAAATTCAGTACACATGCTTGCAACATATCCTCAAGTGTCTGAATTGTTCTCTCTATTTGGCCGTCTATCTAAGGATGGAAAGCAGTGTTGAATGCTAGCTGAGTCCCCAAGGCCTCCTGTAAACTCCTCTAGAACCGCGACGTAAAACGTGGATCACGATCCGAGACTATAGATACTGGCACTCCATAGGGTCGAACAATCTCATGTATGTAAATCTCCGCTAACCTGTTCATAAGGTAGCTAACTTTAATACGCAAAAAATGAGCCGTCTTCGTCAGCCTATCAACAATCACCCAATGACATTCTGACCAGGCAGCACCGGCGGTAGCCTAGTGATAAAATCCATGGATACGTGATCCCACTTCCATTCGGGGATGAAAAGTGGCTGCAACTGACCAGCTGGCTTCTAGTGCTCAGCTTTAACCTGCTGGCATATCAAACACTGCTGTACAAATTCTGCTATTTCCCTCTTCATGCCACTCCACCAGAAATACTCTCGCAGATCCCTATACATTTCCGTACTACCAGGATGAACAGTATATAGAGATTTGTGTGCCTCTTCTAGAATCGTCCTCCTGATGCTATCATCCACAGGCACGCACAATATGGTGTGAAATCTGAGAGCCCCATCATCAGAAATGCTGAATTCCTCTCCCTGCCATCCTGAACTCTGGCTAGCACCTCCACTAATTCGGGATCATCTCTATGAGCAGCTTTAGTTCTTTCATACAATGCAGGCTATACAACCAAATTTGCCATGAACGCCTGAGGATCATTTGCTACTAGTTCCATGCCAAGCCTTTCCAAGTCCATTCGAATCGGGTGCTGAACTACTATTTCTAGCTGCGCTATACTCTCTGATTTACGGCTTAAAGCATCAGCCACCGCATTTGCTTTACCTGGGTGGTAACTAATGGTACAGTCATAATCCTTGATAAGTTCTAACCACCTTCTTTGGCGCATATTCAACTCTTTTAGTGTGAAGAAATATTTTAGACTCTTGTGATTAGAAAATATCTCACACCTCTCACCATATAGGTAATGTCTCTAGATCTTCAGTGCATGTACAACCACAGCCAATTCCAAATCATAAGTAGGGTAGTTCTTTTCATATTCTTTCAACTGCCTAGATGCATACGCTACCACCCTACCATGCTGCATCAGTATACAACTGAGCCCTTTCAAAGACGCGTCACTGTAGATAACATAACCATCACCTCCAGATGGAATTGTCAGGACTAGTGCAGTGATGAGCCACTTTTTTAATTCCTAGAAACTCTGCTCGCAGTATTCATCCCACACAAATTTGGCATTTTTCCTGGTTAAACACGTGAGAGGTTCTGATAAAGCTAAAAATCCCTCAACGAATCGACGGTAATAACCTGCCAACCCCAAGAAACTCCTGACTTCCTACACATTCCTTGGCTTGGCCAAATTCACCACCGCCTCAATCTTGCTGGGATCCACTGATATACCATTTCCTGAGATCACATGACCTAAAAATATAACCTTCTTAAGGCAGAGCTCACACTTACTAAACTTGGCGTAAAGCTTCTCCTCCCTGAGTGTCTGCAGTACCTCCCTCAAATGCCCCTTATGATCCTCAGAATTCTTCGAATATACCAGTATATCATCAATAAAAACCACCACAAACTGGTATAGATACTGGTGAAAAACCCTATTCATTAAATCCATGAACATAGCTGGGGCATTCGTCAAACCAAAAGGCATAACGAGAAATTCATAGTGCTCGTACCTGGTCCTGAAGGCTGTCTTTGCTACGTCCTTTGCCTTTACTCTCACCTGATGATACCTTGATCTGAAGTCGATCTTAGAATACACTCGTGTACCCTGGAGCTGATCAAACGGATCGTTGATACGGGGTAGAGGATATTTATTCTTAATAGTAACCTTGTTGATTTCTCTGTAATCAAAGATCCATCTTTCTTCTTTACAAACAACACTGGAGCTCTCCATGGTGATACACTGGGTCATATAAACCCCTTACCCAGCGAGTCCTGCAACTGCTCCTTTAATTCTCCCAATTCAGCTGGAGTCATATGGTAGGGAACCTTAGAAATAGGATCCATCCCTGGAGGCAAATCTATAGGAAAATCCACCTCACGTTTGGGAGGCAATCCTGGTAGTTCCTCCAGAAAAACATCTGAAAATTCCCACACGACTGGGGTACTGTCGAGCTTCGATTCATTTTCTAACGCTTCCTTTATAAAAGCCATAAATCCCTGACTTCCATCCCGGAGTAGTTTGCTTGCCTGTATAGCTGATACTATTTGCAATGGGGCATGCACACGAGAGCCAACGAATCTGAATTCCTGCTCACTAGGGGGTCTGAACATTACTTCTTTCTGACAACAATCAATGCTGGCGTGATTAGCAGCCAACTAGTCCATACCCAATATTACATCAAACCCACACATATCCATTACAATCAAATCAGCTGGTAGCACTCTCCTTTAAATATCTATTGGATGGCTTCTATGTACCCTTTGACATCTCATCACTGACCCTGATGGTGTAGCTACTAACAATGTTATATCTAACAATTGGGTCTCACTTCTAGATAATTTAACGTAAGATGTAGAGACAAAGGAATGAGTGGCACCTGAGTCCAATAGAACAATAATTAGATATCATAAACCAATAAATGTACCTGTCACCACATCCGCGGTAGTCTCAGCCTCACCCGGCGTTAGAGCGTAAACTCGTGCTGGGGCTGCACTCCTCTGTTGGCCTTCACGAGGCGCCTGATATCCTCCCTGAGCTGCGTGATGTCCTCCCCGATAGGGTCTGGGAGCTATAAACTGGTCCTGCAGCCCTGGTTATGCATGTGCCATATGGCTGGGTCTCCCACAACGGTAACATGCACCTCTCCCTACCAGGCACTCCCCTGAATGACGTCTCCCGCATATCAAGCACACTGGGAAGGTCTGTATACCCTGGTACTCCAGAGGTCCTGCCGTCTACCTCTGATCTCCTCTATCACGGCCTCCTCTCCATGGACCCCTAGTGAAGCCAGCCTGATAACCCTGAGGTGTTGGCCTCTTCCTCTAGCTCTGACTTGCTAAACCCCTCTGAATACCACTCTCAATAATCGCAGCTCTGTCTACAACCTCTGTAAATGTCTGAGCTCTGAAGCCAATCACATGTTCAAACAAGTTCTCTCACAATCCCTCTTCAAACTTCCTAGCTTTTTTCTCTTCATTAGGTGCTAGATGTGGAGCAAAACGTGACAACTCGATAAACTGAGCTGCATACTGGGATACGATCATCTGCCCCTGTACCAGATGCAGAAACTCTGCTGCCTTCACGCTCCGAACAACAGAAGGAAAATATCACTCGAAGAACAGCTCCTTGAATTGATCCCAAGTCACTGGCGTTGGAACCGGTCTCTATTCCTCTATCAGTCACGTTGACCTCCACCATCCCTTTGCCTCCCTTGTCAATTTAAACGCTGCAAATACAACCTTCTGCTCATCTGAACAAGGAAGCACTGCCAACATTTCTTCAATATCCTAGACCCAGTTCTCAGCTACAATCGGGTCATCTCCTCCAGCAAAGGATGGGGGCTTCATCCGCGTAAATTGCTTGATTGAACAGCCACGCTCCCTAGAGCTCCTAGTCATTTCAGCCATCACCTGCTGGGTGACGCTGCGTAGAATAGCATCAGTATCGGCACCTCCCATACTGGAAGGTCTTGCTCCATCCCTCCCAGCGTTTGTACTACTACTTCCTAGATCCATCTTGAAAAAAACAAGAACATACTTAAGAATCTGATCTCCTGCACAGACCTAATCTATTTTATTCTACTCAAACCTTATATTTATAATAACTACTCTCCCCAATCTTAAGTCAAAATCCAGCTCTGCCACCTAAACACACGACTTGACGATAGTTTACTATGGTTTTCCTGAAATCGTCACCCCAAGAAAAACAAAGAAATCACCACAAAAAATCCTGTACTCAGACCATAGAACAAACCTTAAATTCTTCCCTATACTCTGGTATTGCTTCCGTTGTGCTTTAAAGTCTATAGAAACTAGAAACCTAGGCTCAGATACCAAATTGAAACGACCTATTAGTAAAATAAAATATTTTTCCCTAGTTTTAAATTCAGTCATTATCCTAAATAGTGGAAGGCTACTAATATAAAATAAATCCATATATAATACAATACCAAAGTGTCAAATCATCCCACAATATGCAAACATTGCTGTTCTCCCGAAACTACCCTTACTGATACCAAGGGTTTACAAAAAAACATGCTACCCAAAAATACTCACTCTTAAAAAGGGCAGTACAATAGCCCTTCTACCTGCGAGTCTGCTCCGCTCGCCTAGCTGGTTCACCTAAAAAATAATTCAACACTGGATGAGCCAACGCTCAGTAAGACGAAACATGATATTACTAGTGTATGGTTACTGAGTTATATTTTTGTATTTATAATCTTTTTTAAAAATAATATCATGAATAACTGGAACTGTAAATGTCAGTATAAGGAACATATATTAAAACTATATAAATTTACTTTTCATAATACTACTACTATTTCTGGAAATCTACTTATACTTATAATATTTGAGAAACTTTCCCTAGATGCCTGTATGTCATGATTTAACCCCTCATGACAGGGTTGTGTGGCCCGAAGGCGGGACCTATCTTGGCTGGCCGACCAGGGTAAGTCAACTGAACTCCGACAGTTTGATCAACTCCTCAATCCATATCTGATGGAGAGCTTGTCCCTACGTGGGCACGATCGACCTCATACCACTTACTATCGGAGTAAAGTTTACGCTCTGAACTGAATATTTGTAGCTACGGTACCATGCTATGCTATCTGATCCATCAGGGTCTGATACTATATAGGTAATTGATATCTATAATATACTGTTTTTACTGTGGTTTCTAAAATAACCATAACCCCATAGAATTTATCTGAAATTCTAAATAAACTGATGGAAAATCTGATTTCTGTATAACTGAACTGTTGTCTGAATATTTGTTTATTGGGGCGTTATGGTACTGATAAACGTGTTATTCTAAAATTATTGAAAATGCATATTTCCAAGTATACTATACACTAAAAAATTCGTCATTCTATAAACATGCAAATATCATGGTATTTCTATTAATAACTATAGACATGGTATTCACAAATTCTATAAATATAGCACTATTCCGTTATCCACTCAAGCCACACAAATGCATATTAATATTATCACGTTCTGAAAACTGCATATATATATATATATATATATATAATCTGAATAATAATTTGATAAAAATATATAATTCATGCTGAAATCGTAAAAGAGTTTCCTAGCATAGCATATTTCCCTTACCTGACTACTGGAAAGCCCCTATGGTATACTGGCCTAACACCCGCAAGGCTTCCTACTCAACATCCTGAAAACAACATTCGCCAGAATAGAATATCATTATTTCTTTGCCTCCATCATTTCCTAGAACTGCCAGAAAGCCAAAAACTAAATAAAAGGTCTTACCTTGATTTTGGGAAGAAATTCAACTCGATCCCACCAACGATCCGCCCCAGCAAACTTGAAAGAACTCCACTAGAAGCATCATGGTGGCCTTAGATTGTCGATCCAGCATCTGACAGGGCCAAAATTGAAGAAAAAGAGCGAAGGACCGTAGGAGAGAGAGAGGGGAAGAATTCCGTGAAATTTCTGCGATTAAACTGAGTTTAGGGTTATTTATACTACGACATTCGTCGACGAGCCACGTCACCTCATCGAAGAGTCATGTAGAAAGTTCTTCGACGAATCTGCACCCTCGTCGACGAATTTGGGACTTCCCAAAAATCCTCTCTCGGTATCTTGTCTTTGACGAGATGGAACCTCATCGACGAAACCCCTGTGTTCGTCGATGAGTGCTTGGAAAATTTCTTAGGTTATTATATCCAAAATGCAATGTCAATTTACCGCCTCCTTCTGTTCTTGTTTCCTTTTCCCTCCCTCTTTATTATTTAATTATCATTATTCTTTGGGTCGTTACAGTATTTTCTGAAAAATAATGAAATATGCAGTATAAAAACATTTCACTAAGAAATGTTGAATAATGTGAAATGAGATATATATGTATTATTATGAAATGAATTTTGAAGTGTGAATATAAAAATGGGAATATTGCAATATAAATTCTACAATATAAATATTGAAATGTGGAAATTGAAATGTGAACATTGCAAAGTGTGAAAGCTGCAATGAGATCATTAAATACTGAGAAATGTGAACATTGCAAAGTGCGAAAGCTGCAATGGGATCATTGAAATAAGATTGATAAAATGTCAATACCGCATAATGATTGTGGATGTATGGTAATGATAACCCTATGGGATGGATGTGGAAACCCTAATGATGGGTTGTGATATTGAGCACGGTACCGTTGCTAGTGGTGTTAGTGCAACCACACGGACTCATGGAGCGTGTGGTGTGACAATCGACTAAACTGTTTAGTAGAATTGTTGTGCCCCCTGAGTCCAGATCAGGGCTATAGGCCGGCCAGTCGTAATATAGATAGAGGACATATAATATGATATTTTGATCTAACCGAATCGGCCAATTGCGGTTAGACCCAGCCTTCGGGCCGTACAACCCTGACCATGGGGGGAAGCATTGTGTGGAATATGGAGTCAGAGCTCAACCATAAGGTGAAGCATGGTATAGTGAATATCCTCAGGGCAGCCATAAGTTACAGACATGGGTATATTGGTTACCAAGCACACTTATGAGCTAGATGAAAGTGGAAATGAAATGAAAATGGGAATGAGAAAGAAAATGTGAAATGAAATTGTGTGAGTTAAAATTATAAATAATTAAAGCGAAGTAAAACTCACCGCCTGAGGGCTTACTGAGTAAGGTGAGTGTCCCGATAAGTATCAGTTGTGGCTGAACCCTAGTTATTCAGGTAAGAATACAAACGATATCAGGGTAGAGGGAAGCTTCTTGTATGGGCAGGTAAGCTTCCCTATTCTCAAGAACTTCGTTGGTAAACATGAGTTGTGTACAAATGATTTTGGAAATGAAATTAAAAGCTTTTGAAAGCTTGTGTTGTATATCTATATGATTATATATATGGAATGGTATATTTTTTTAGAAGATATAATCACTGATATGTTTATATATTATGATATAATGAAACTCATTCTGCCACACACTGTAAATAATTTATTTTGTTTTACTTAGATGTGTCTCACCCAAATTATCTAAAATTTCCAGGGAATAGAGATAGGCTAGGTGATAGAGCTCCGAGATAACAGGGAGCTAAGATCCTGATAAATGGTGAGTTTTTGGACTAGGGAGGTGTAATTCCCCTAGGGTTGTGTTATTTTTTGGTATGATAGAATGGGTGTATATGTATATTGATACTCTGGATATTGTACTCTGGATGGTATGTACATTATGTCTTCCGTTGTTAGGTTGTGTATGTGAAATGCTTGTTTACCCGGTACCCAATGCGGGTTAGGTTATGTGTATGGTATTAGAGTTGTTGACATGGCCGATATATGATTGTTTAATATTGTTTATAAAAAAAAAAAATTGGTACGAAAATCGGGGCATCACAGTTTTCATCATTTCCATACACATTTCATCTCATATCAGTATAAAACTCAATTCAATATTTCTGTATAAAATATTTCTGCACCAACATATCTTTCTATCACATATATCATTCTTTCAATGAAAACACATCTGTATCTCATATTGTTATCATATCACTGTAAAAATATGTCTATATAACATATTTCATCATTTCCCAGTAAAAACATATCTATGTTTCACATTTCATCAGTTTTGTATATGAACCTCATATCATCATACTTATATATATGCAAATATTACTGAGTTTCCATTTCTCCATATCTGTATAAATTATTTCAATATAATCATATCATAATCTCATTTCTCAGTACAATTCACATATTTCAATTTCAATCACATTCCTAGTATTAAACAATCATTTCATATTTCCTCATGCCACACAATTTTTCACTTAATATTTATAATATAATAACCACTGTGAACATATCATATTTTCATTTTCACAAATTTACTCAACCAATAATTTTCAAAAATAACTGTTATAATTTATTCCCCTTACCTGACTTACTGAGAGGCCTGCTAAAATCCCTAAATCCACGACCCACGGTGTTTGAAGCTCAAAATCCTGAAATTCACATTTCCCTAGCTCAAACAACATCAACCCTAGAATTATTATCATTAAAACATATCCAGAACCAAACACTCCATTAAATCAATTAAATACCAACATTTAACATCCTTACCTCGACTTTGGAGTGGTGCCTGGAATGCCTAAATTGAAAATCTACTTCGATTAAACTGCTAAGAATCGCTCCTAAGATCCCATGGTAGCTTTTGATCATTAATTTGGACTATAATTGGAGCAAAATAGTAGAGAGAAGGGAGAGGGTGCCGTAGGGTTCTGAGAGAGAGAGAGAGAGAGAGAGAGAGAGAGAGAGAGAGAGAGAGAGAGAGAGAGAGAGAGAGAGATTTGTGTGTTTAAAACAAATGAAGCTTGTAGCCCCCTTTAAAATTAGCACTGCAGACAAAACCATCGATGGTTTTCTGTACCCCTCACAAAATCGTCGACTATTTGGGTATTTAACCCGCTCTTTTTACCATTTTACATGTAACCGGCCCACAATAAATACAAAATCGTCGACGGTTTTTTTGGTCTCCCACCAAACCATCAGCGGTTTGGTCTACACCAAACCAAAAACCTTCTTTTCTTTTACTTTCTCATTAATTCATTTTTTTGGGTCTCGACAGTGTGACACTTTAGATGCAACCTGAAATCTTATGCACAAACATATACTAAACATAATATCAGGCTTGCTAGCAGTCAGGTATAACAGGCAACTAATTATGCCATGATAGAGTTTAACATCTACTGGTATACCTTGCTCATCTTTATCTAATTTTGTAGAGGAACTCATAGGTGTTCTGAATATTTTACTATCTTCCATATTGAACTTCTTGAGAAAATCTCTTATATATTTCGATTGGTTTATAAAAATTCCATGTTTGGCCTATTTTATTTGAAGTCTTAGAAAGAAGTTAAGTTCACCCATCATGCTCATTTCAAATTCGTTTTGCATGTAACTAGCAAACTCATTACACAGCTCTTCGTTTGTTACTCTAAAAATGATGTCATCTACATATATCTACACTAGGAGCATATTATCATTTGTAGCCTTATGAAGAGAGTCATGTCTATCTTCCCTTTAGTAAACTCATTATCTAATAGAAAACCACTTAGCCTTTCATACTAAACTCTAGGAGCTTGCTTTAATCCATACAAGACTTTAGTTAATCTATAAACATGATTTGGGAATTTGTGATTTTGAAATCCTGGAGGTTGATGAACATATACTTCCTCATTTATATAGCCATTTAGAAATGTGTTTTTAACATCCATTTGATATAATTTGAAGTTCTTAAAAGCAGCATATGCTAATAACATTCGAATGACTTGCATCCTAGCTATATGAGCAAAAGTTTCCTTAAAATTTATACCTTCTTCCTGGTTATACCCTTAAGCTACTAGTCTGGTTTTATTTCTTATTACTATCCCATTTTCATCTTTCTTGTTCCTATAGACCAATTTAGTTCTAATAACAGTGTGATCATTAGGTCTAGGAACTAAGGTCCAGACGTTCCTCTCAAATTTGTTAAATTCTTCTTGCATAGATAACATCCAAGATTCATCCTCAATGACCTCATTTACATCTTTAGGCTCCTCTTGTGATAAGAATGCAAAGTGGATAACCATATTTCTAAATGATGATCGGGCAGCTACTCCGCATGATGGTTCACCTATAATTTGATCAATGGGGCGATTCTTTACAAATTTCTATCCCCTAGGTAGTTCATATACCTCACTCTCTAATTGTTTATCCTCAATAGGTGTTTCTTTAATTTCAGTGCTCTTATCTACACTGTTATCAATGGATAAATTGTCTAATTCCTTTCTTATTTCAAGATCATCCTCATTAGTTCTTTTAGAGAAGGGATTGGACTCATAAAACACTACATGGATGGATTATACAATGGTCAACGTTCTTTTGTTATACACCCAGTAGGTTTTACTATCTAAGGCATAGCCTAGAAAGATACCCTCATTAGATTTTGCATAAAATTTTCCTAAGCATTCATTATCTCTAAGAACAAAACATTTATAGCCAAATACATGAAAATATGAAATATTAGGTCTATGGCCATTCCATAGTTCATAAGGAGTTTTATTTTAAGTGGGTCTAATATAAACTCTATTCAATACATAGTAAGCAGTGCTCACTGCTTCAACCCAGAAGTATTTGGGTAACTTATGTTTATTCAACATTGTTCTACTCATTTCTTGTAGAAATCTATTCTTTCTCTCAACTACCCTAATTTGTTGTGGTGTTCTAGGTGCAGAAAAATTATGAAATATGCCATGAGTGTCATCGTATTTTTCCATATCCTGATTTTTAAATTCTCTACCGCTATCACTCCGGATTTTTGTGATTTTATAACCCTTTTCATTTTGAATTTTCTTATTGTTAGCCTTGGTGGCTACACCATCATTGTTTTAAATGTTTTGATGATATTAAACTATATATTGTTCCTAGTGTTTTCCTATATTTCCATATCATGTTTAGTATAGGTACTCGTACATGAAGTATTGGATCAAAGGCAAAGATCAGACCGAATTGACGTGCGAATAGGAAGAACAAAAGAACACGCACTAGGAAGGACCCAACCACAACCAGAAGATTAATTGTTAATTTATGTGTGAGTTAGGAACATTTTCTAACTCTTGCGGGTGTATTTTTTGCATGATTTCTGAGCAAGAGTTGAGCCAATGTACGTATACTAGGACACTTGAATTTATAGGATTGCACTAAAAGTCACAAACTCAATTCATAGTTTTCAAAGTTAAAATCAAAGAGTTTGTTAGAAGAATCCTAAATTAAATATGTTTTTCAAAGGGACAAGTTTTCAATATCTTGGTATTTTGAACATCTTCATACTTAGTCCTTATGTTATCTAAATGAGTCTTATGTCCAAAAGCTTCAAGAAGTCAAGCATATTTTCATTAAAGGACATATTGACATATAAGATTATAAAACGAGCTTTCAAATGTGTTTTATTAAACAAGATATCTTATATTCAAGGGGAATTTCATTTGGACAAGTATTAAACTTTATTAGACTTAATATATTTTATATACTTTTGTCCAATAACGTTTTAAGTCCTTAAAAGGCTTTTTGACAAGGAAAAACAGAGCAATCGTCAACTAATGTAGTATAGCCTCGAGTCTTGGACACCTTTCGGTATTTGAGGCATAACGCTTTCTAGAAAAGTCCAAAAAAGAAGATCTTGATGTCTCTGTAAAGTTAAGAAAATATCCCACAACTTTCATGTTGATGACTTTTTCTGATTCAGTGAACTCGTTGACGAGAACAAGGGATTCGTCGACGAGTGACTAGTTGACACTAGTCGACAAGTAAAACCAGTAGCCAACGCGAGTTTCCTGCCCATGTGACTAGTTGATGAGTGCAGGGGACTCGTGGACTAGTGGTCTCGTGCCCAACACCATTATGGCTAGAAAACGGCTAGTTTCTCATGGGAATTGCTCCCAGCGGCTAGTTAATAGCTAGTAGAGGTTTTTGGCTATAAATACAAGTCCATAGACTTGTTTAGCATGGTTTTTGTGATTTATACAAGCATTTAGTGAAAAATATCTTTGATTACAAAACCAAAGCACTTTGCATTTAGTTCATTCATTCAAAAGTGCTCAAACTCTCTTGTTCTCCAATTTTGTTTGATACAATCCTTGAGAGAGTGTGTGAGGTTTGGTTTGTAATTTATATTTGCTCATTTGTGGAGCATCCTTTGTATTTCCATCATCTTGTAAAGTTCCTTGTGAACCATTTTTTGGAAGGTTCTTTGTGAACCATTTTGGTGAGGGTTCTTTGTGAGCTGAAAGCTCTTTGTGAGCGTGTAGGGATTTGTTCCCGAGAGTAGGGTTATGTACCCAAGTTGTAAGGCTTGCTTTGCCGAGGAAGGAGCGTTTATAGTGGATTGTGGAATCCTTAGCTTGGTGCTAAGGTGTGGACGTAGGCTTGGTGTCGAATCACATTAAAACCCAGTGTTAAGCCTTTCTCTCCCTACTCTTTATTTTACTATTTGTCTTGTGCATAATTTATATTTTGTATATTGTGATATAATTGCTTGCCATCTTGCCAAGACTATTGTTTTGTAAAGAGAAATTTTTAATATGCAAAAAAAGCCATTCACTCCCCCTCTGACTCTACATTGTATATCCGCTGCGAGGCACACGTATATACTCCACAGGCTATGACGTCTAACAAGTGGTATCAGAGCCAGACGCTTGAATTTAACGGAGTAAAATCCATAGCGTAAAGATCAAATGGAGTATTTGGAGAGTACCTCCTTCCAAAGGCAATATATGGCAAGACTGCCACTGTTCAACGGTTCAAACTACCCAACTTGGAAAAATCGAATGACTACCTTCATCAAAGTACACAATTTCAAGATGTGGTGGGTCATCCAAAGGGAGATTATGAATTTAAAAATGCCAAAGGTGAACCAAAACAACCTAAGGAGTTGTTGGAAACCGAACTAAGGTTAGTTGAGCTCAACTTTCAAACTAAAAACTTTCTTTATTGTGCTTTAAGTGATGATGAATACAATCGTGTTTGTGGTTGTGATACCGGTAAAGTAATATGGAAAAAACTTGAAGTCACATGTGAAGGTACTTCACAAGTTAAGAAGGCCAAAATTTACATGTTAGTCAATGAGTATGAAATGTTTAAAATGGATGAGGGAGAATCCATCACATCCATGTTCACTCAATTCACACACATCACAAATGAACTAAAAGCACTCGGTAGAACTTATTCTATGGAGGATTACGTTCAAAAAAGTTTTCGATCTTTACCTAAGTCATGGTAAGCAAAATCCACCTCCATTGAGGAGGAAAATGATTTAACCAAAGTCACACTCGATGAGCTTATTGGGTCACTTATGACTTATGAACTTAAGAAAAATATAAATTTGGATTCTAAAAAGCATAGGAAGGATAAATGCATTGCTTTTAAATCATCTAGTCCAAATCTCAAAAAAATTCTTGAAAATGATGAAGATAGTAAGGATAACGTGGAATCACTCATAAGAGAATTGAGGGAGTTTCTTGTAGGAAGACAACACTTTGGGAATGGAGAAATAAGCAAAAATGAGGAAAAAACACATCAATGCTTCATGGCCAACGAACATAAAGTAGAAGGAACAAGTTTGAAAGATGATGATGATTATACTCCTTCATATGATGAGTTAGAAGAAACTTGCAGAAAACTTTATAATGAACTAATTGCAATTAAAAGGAAAAATAAACATCGTAAAGCAACTCTCTCAAAATGCAAACAAAAAGAACTCTCTTTGAACGAAGAAATTGAATCCCTAAAAAGGGAAAATGAAGAGCACAAAACTTTAGAAGTGAAAATAAAGAGCCTCAAAGATAAATTGCTAAAATGCAAAGACAATGAACCTTGTCTTTGTCCTACCTTAAAAAAGGAAAATGTTTTCCTTAAAGAAGAAAATGAGAAGCTTATAGAAAAGGCTCAACAAGACCATGGATCTTTTCAAGTTGAGGTAAAAATTTTGAAAAATCAAATTGAAAATGTTTTGAAGGAAAATGCTATCTTTAAAAAGAAAAATGAAAATCATGACAAAGTCATAAGAGGTAAAAAAAATTCAAATAAATTCTTAGGAGCTAAAAGAAACAACTTTTCCAAAAAGAATTTGAAAACCTCTTATAAATCACATGGGTATGCCTAACAAGTAAAAATAATGCAAATAAGTCAAGACCCTTACTTGAAAACAAGATTTGTTTATATTGTGAAAGAAAGGGTCACATAAGATATTTTTTCCCATTTAGAGAAGTTAGAGGCAAAGTAAGGAAGTTTGAATGGGTTGTGAAGAAAAACCCATTGGCACCCAAGGAGGACTAGGTTCCAAAAGGAATCACATGAATTCCTTGAATTGCTTCCTTAGGACCTAGGATTAGGAAATAGGATTTAGGTAGAAACCTATGAGAAATGGAATAAGTGTTGAGAAAGTAAATTGTCTTCATGATAAAATAAAAACACCTATTTTTGGTTTGAGCTCAAAATGTGAAAATTCCAGTTCTTGCGTTTTAATTTGTTTAAATTATTTTGCTGGAAATTTTAGGAATCGTGCCAATATTGATGAGTTCAATTGATTAAAACCAATAAAATGTTTTATTTGTTTTTATCTTGAAAATTGGTTTATTCCTTGTTGAAGGTATTGACTATTGTTTATGGGATGATATAGCATATGTTCAAAGCTTGTTCTCTAGGAATAAATTTTTGAGTGACAAATGGAAAGACCTTGTTTTTCTCATATGAATTACTAAGGTTTTGAATTTTTTTTTAAAAGCATGCTATTATGTGTTTTGATGATATTTGTTTAGTTTGTAGAATGTCTAAGCACAGCATATCATATCCCATTCTTGAACTTGAGCTTTAGTGAAATCTAATCATAACAAAAATTGAAAAATTGACTTGAATGATTTATTTACATCGTATGGTATAATTCTTCAAAATCATCATTCATGTGTTTGCAAGAAAGTCATTCTAGGCCTTCCGATGTTATGTTTTAGCAATTTTTTTTAGTATACATGTCTGGCACACACTCACCTCACCACCATGGTAGCATATTGTTAGCTTTGGTAAAACCCCAAGAGGGGGGTGAATTGGGTATTTAAAATTTATTCCTAAGGTTAACTGGCTTTATCAACTATGTAATTTAGCCTAGGGTCAGTCTACGCAATCATCAAACAAACATACATGTGTAATAAATGTAAAGTGCGAAAAGTAAATAGTGCACGCAATATGTTATCGAGGTTCGGCCAAATTTCCTACGTCCCCGCCTTGGCCACACCAGCACAAGGATTACCACTATAATGCTCATTTAAACGGGTGGAGTGACACCTATACAAACCAGGTCAATTCAAGGGGCTGACCTCAACCAACATGCCTTAACAGGATGACACACCTAGCTTTCCTAACCGGGTCAAAGCCAATCCAGGACTATTCCATAGGGCTAGTCTCCCTCTTCAGGCCTGTGCCTGGAATACAACCAATGTGTATAAAATGTGTACAAGAAAATTCGCTTCTAGACAAGCAGATATGTGCACCAATACAACTCAATCAATATTGCAAGCATGAATGATATGTAAATACGCTCAGTGCTCTAATGTGTGCTAAACACTCAATCAAGTATAGATTTTTAGTTCAGATCGAGAGTGTATATCCAAGCAAGATTTGAAACACAATATATAAATAACACAAGATCAGATCAGGGTTTCAAATATGCTAAGCAAGTTGAATCAAACAAACTCAATAAGATATTTCAACATACAAAGCGCAATGGAGTTGTTTGAAAGATTAGCTTTTTGAAAAGGATTTTTGCACACCAAAATCTAGGTTTAGGTATCTTGCAATAACAATGCAAGAAACACAACCCTCAAAGTCTTTCCACACAAGGAAGAACTTTAATGCTAAACTCTCAAAGAAAATAAAATAAGCAATAATACAAGTGAGAGTTCTAGCTAAAGAGAATAAGCACAATAGCCTTAGAGATACTCACAATGCTTAAAGAGATCAAGAGTGAGGAGTATGTGAGTGATTTGGAGTAGTATAGGCTAAACTAGGGTTTTCGAAACTAAGAGAATTTTTGCCTTAAACAAAATGCTAATCCCTTGCTAATTCTGACAAATGAATGGATATATATAGGCAAGGAGGATTTTTTGACCGTTGGGGACACAATGGGTATAATTAAAATTGTTTCCAAAGCCATTAAGAAAATTAAACCAGTTTACCCCATTTAAAAAATCAATAAAAATTATTTTAACCCGCGAGGTTCAGGTGCCAGGCCAAAGGTTCGGGTGCCCGAACAGACATAGTTAAAAATTCATTTCAAAACAGTTCGGTCGCTTGAGATTATGCTTGGGTGGTTGAATGAAAGTCTGTAACCAAATGTTCGTAAGTTTGGGTGCCTGGTTCCACGTTCGGTTAACCGAACTAACGACTTCGGTCACCTGAGCCCAATTTGAACGTAATTAATCGGTCACCTGGGTAGTTGAAAAGTGCTCTGACATGAGTTTGGGTGCCCCGGTGTCACGGTCCGACTATTTTCACACCGTTGTGAAGGGCCGTGCGGCCCTAGCTAAAGCACTCTTGCTTAACTAGCCAGCCTATCGTTTACCAACATTCATCCATGAAGCACTTTCATTAACATTCATTCAGATAGCAGCGAAAATAATAATCAATTCATGAAAGTCGTGGCAACCAAGCAGTAAACATTGAAGCAAACGTAATTCATTAACAAATCCTCCGTTGACATGTTGTACTTAGCGAGGGAGGCAAGTAGGCTGAGCACATTGACAATTGCTAGTGAGTTTTACAATGATTGATGAACACTCACCCTCCCCTAAAGAGGTTTTCATGTAATTATCATCCTGGCACTAGGAAACATCAAAGTGACCGAGGAGTCATACTGCCTTATTTGGCTTACAAAGACTCTACTAGCAGAAAATAACCCTACACTAGTATTTACATGATGGAAACCAATCCCAAGCACACGAGATAAGCGGTCACAGGCAAGTATAATGCCTTGAACAAGCTTAGCTCGTGACATTCTCCCCCACTTATGCGGTCGACGTCCTCGTTGACTTTTGGCGGTAGGTACACTTCAAATTTGTCCACAAACAATTGGATATCTTTTGCAGAAATCCAGCTGATTTCTTTGTCATCAAGGCACTTCCACTTCACTAGGAACTTCTGCCGCTTCTTCCTTGAGGATATGAACTTTCTTTCTACAAGGATCTCTTCAACTTCATGTCTGTCAAGTTGCACTATCTTCAACTTTGCGCTGTTTGACTGACTCCTGCTCAGGTCATTGGTGTTGGCGTTGAATGGCTTGAGGTAGTTGACATGAAACTGCAGTCTTCTCTCATGATCTGCCCACTTCTTCATCTTCTCAAAAGCTTTCTCCAGATAGGTTTGGGCAAACTCTCCATTCTGTCTCCCTTCATTGGTGAAGATGTACGCCCTGGGACTCTTTCGTCTGAACGACTCGCCCATTGTGTGAGATAATAGCGGCAGCTGGCCCGTAACAAGCTTAAAAGGGCTCTTGTTGGTTGTTGAGTGCCTTTGGGCATTGCCACAGAATGGAGCCACATCAAGTAGTTGCATGCCATTCTTCTGGTTGTCGTTGACACAATGGCACAAGTACTCATCTAGTAGCTCTCTGAATCTCTTCATCTGTCCGTCTGTCTGTTGATGATAACTCGAAGAGATGTCAAGATGTGACCTGAATATCCTGAAAAACTCTGTTAAGAAGTTGTCAGTGAACATTAAATCTTGGTCACAAATAATAACTTGGGGAACACCCCAATGTTTCACAACAGTCACAAGGAACAATTGTGTCATCTCCTTTATCAAACACTACTTTGGTGCGGCCATCAAAGTACCATACTTCTTCCGCTCCCCTTTGTCTTGTTGGCAAGTGAGACAAGTTTTGGTATGATAAACCACATCATCCCACGTGTGCGGCCAATAATACCTCCCCAGTAGTCTTGTCATTGGAGTCATTCTCCGCGAATACCCCTCAACGAATTTCCTGCAGTATTTAGTAAGGCCAAGAAAGGAACGCAACTCCTTCACTGTCGTGGGGATCTTCCATTCTTGAATCATCCTTACCTTCTCCATACCCCTCCGGATACGACCTTGTTCAACCACTTGACCAAGGAATTTGTTGCTCCGCCGAGCGAAAGTGAAATTCTCCTTCTTCAAATCTAGACTGTTTCTCCTCAGGCTGTCGAACACCTTCCATAGATGCTCTTCATGTTTCCTCTGAAACAACACCGATGCTCCCAACGGTGTTTTGGAAGGGCGGACACATCCCGCTTCCAATTCATCAAGTTGCTTCCCCAACTCTACTATCTCTCAAGGCGCAATCCAACATGGTCTTTTAGCAAGTGGTTTCACTCCTGATAACAACTCGATCTCTTGCTCGACAGTCCGTTGTGAAGGCAAATTTTGAGGCAGCTTATCCAGAAACACCTCCTTATCCTCATCCAATACCGCTTGGATGGTCGTAGGCTCTAGCTCTTGGCCTACTTCTTTGTCTACCACCACCATTGCTAGACGTGTCTGCTCACCCTTACCCAATCCTTCATTGAGTTGTATGGCCGAAAAGGACTTCCTGTCGACTCCTTTCGTTGCAACGACTTGCACCATGCACGAGTGATCTCCCATCAAACACAGGGAACCAGCCGAAGGCATCAGCATTGCCCTCGTCCCCCTTAGGAACTCCATTCCTAGAATGACTGGAAAGTCATCCAATGGAACCACTATGAAATTCGCATGACCTTCCCACTGTCCAAGCTTTATAGTCACTTGCTTGGCTACTCCTAGAGTAGGCTGGGCTACAGAATTAACTGCTTTCATGCGTCTTGCATCATTCTCTAAAGATAAGTTGAGTCTCCCTGCTTCCAACTGCAAAACAAAATTATGAGTAGCCCCCGTATCCACCATAGCGCGAGTACTCTTCCCATTTATCCTCAAGTCCACAAACATTAACCATTTTGCTTGTGTAACTTTTTGTGTTTTTGCCTGCTTTTCCAATGATTTCACCAGCCGCACTAAACCCACCCTCAGGGCATCATCCTCTTCCACATCGTCTTCCACTTCCTGCTCTACAATGGAAGCATGTAAAGCATTGAGTGATGCTTTGTGAGGGCACTTAAAAACTCTATGAGGACCTCGACACAAGAAACACTCAATTTTAGCCTTTCCCTTTCCATTGGGTGTGTTGAACCCTTATGACGATGAAGCTTCCTATGAGGTTGATGATTTAGAGTCGGCTCCCCCACTCTTGGGTTTGCCATTCTTGAAAGACTTTCCACTATTTCCCTCTCCGCCAAACCGTTTGGATGAAGCGGTATCATCACCAGCGTAGTTAGTAAAGCATTCTGTAGCCACTTGTGCAGTTGAAAAGTCTTGAACCCTTTTCCTATGAAGTTCAGTTCTTGCCCATGGTTTCATCCCCTCAAGAAAATAGAACAACTTGTCCTTCTTCGACATATCCTGAATATCGAACATTAAAGTAGAAAATTGTTTCACATATTCGCTGATCGACCCCGTATGCTTGAGATCTCTCAGTTTTCTCCTTGCATTATTCTCAACGTTCTCAGGAAAGAATTGGGCCTTGAACTCTCTCCTCAAGTCTGCCCAACTATCAATTACACAACTTCCATTTTCAATTTCTTTGTACTTGGTACGCCACCACAGTTTGGCATCACCAACCAAGTACATGGTCGTAGTATCCACCTTTGCCTATTATGAGGCCATCCTCACAATGCGAAAGTACTGCTCCACATCAAACAAGAAGTTCTCTAACTCCTTGGCATCTCGGGCACCCCCATACGTCCTGGGTTCTGGCACCTTGGTCTTGCTAATTCCCGGAGTGTTGGAGTTCCCCATAGCAAGAACCATCACATTCATATTTGCATCCAAATCTACCATCCGGGCTTGCAAAGTTTCAATTGTGTGGCGAAAGTCCTCTGACATGTCGCCTATCAAACCTGCTTGACGTTTTTGTGATCCCATCACTTCATCAACAAGTTCTCTCATTTGGGCCACCTCCGCGTCCATAGTGTTGGTTGTTGTCTCAACCTGTGCTTCTAACACGCTGATCCTCTCAACAGTGTTTGGTGCCATGGTCACTTACCAAAGCTTTCCAAATCCAACAATGAAGGTAATCGAATTCACGTAGCAACTCAACCTTGGGCTCTCACCAAGGGTCACCGACTCGGCTCTGATACCAAATGTCACGGTCCGACTCTTTTCACACCATTGTGAAAGGCCGTGCAGCGCTAGCTAAAGCACTCTTACTTAACTAGCTAGCCTATCATTTACCAACATTCATCCATGAAGCACTTTCATTAACATTCATTTAGATAGCAGTGGAAATAATAATCAATTCATGAAAGTCGTGGCAACCAAGCAGTAAACATTGAAGTAAACATAATTCATTAACAAATCCTCTATTGACATGTTGTACTTAGCGAGGGAGGCAAGTAGGCTAAGCACGTTGACAATTGCTAATGAGTTTTACAATGATTGATGAACACTCACCCTCCCCTAAAGAGGTTTTTATGTAATTATCATCTTGGCACTAGGAAACATCAAAGTGACCGAGGAGTTATACTGCCTTATTTGGCTTACAAAGACTCTACTAACAGAAAATAACCCTACACTAGTATTTACATGATGGAAACCCATCCCAAGCACACGAGATAAGCAGTCACAGGCAAGCATAATGCCCTGAACAAGCTTAGCTCGTGACAGGGGAAGACATGCTCAAATCAGGTTCAAGCGCCCGAACACCAAGTCAACATTTTGATTGATTTGGTCACCCGAGCCATTTTACATGGCATAGATTCGGTCGCCTGAACCCTCTCAACAAGTTCCATTCGATTTATTTTAGCCTTGATTTGATTCCTATGATATGAAAGGTGATGTTGGGGACTTTTGTGCTTAGTGTAGGTACCTAAAGTCCAACTATGGTTGATTTGAGCATACCTACTATTGACCTGATAGGTCATACCCTGTTTTGATTATGATAAATACTCCGGTATTTAATATCTATCAAGTTTGTGTGCAAGTATATAATTAGAAGATCATATTGATGGCACATGGCAACTTGAAGAAATTGAAGACCTGAAATGTTTATTAATTGTTGTAATGTTATTGGGTCTGTAATAGTAAATAGGATATGGTCTGTAATAATCTCTGCATGTCATGCATGTAGGTTTTTGTAAGCTCAGAAATGCCATAGATTGACCATAGAGATCGAATGACCTTAGGGTACCCTTGGGTCGACTGATGCCAAGTTTTTGGGCATACTTGAAAAGACTTTAGGTTCTTACACATTGTGCACAAAGTTCCCATAATCACTTTCATTATCAGGGGAAAGAATTGAATTAAAAATTGGACATAATAGGCAAATATGTGAGAGGTCAGGCGACCGAACCCCTAGAGTTCAAAACTCCTCGGTTGCCCGAACTGCTGGAAAGTCAGCAGTTTGACCAGGTTTCAAGCGACCGAAGCTATAATGAACGTATCACTCTCAGTCGACCGAACCCATTTCAGAGAGCTTTTTCACCAACTCGGGCACCCGAACCTTCGTGTTCAAAAAATGCCTCGAGAGACTAAACTTAGCTTCGGGCACCCAAACCTCAGACAGAAAGTTTCTGTCTTCAGTTCAGCCACCTGAACCTTTTTTGGGGCACCCAAACCTTTAAAAATTGATTTTCTGACTGAATCTATTCGAGCACCCGAACCTTAGACCGGGCACCCAAATCTTGCAGGTTAAATTATTTTTACCAGGGATAAATTTTAATTAAACAGGATTAATTTTAACTAAACTTCTTTAACAAATTTGAAAATACCCTATGTGTCCCCCAACGGTCATAATTTACCCATTCTCTATATATAGGGGTTCATTTGCAAAAATTAGTGGTGATTAGCAAATAGGATTAGCCAAAGACTCTCTCAAGTTTCCTAAACCCTATTTGTTCATTCCAACCCCATAACACTCAAACACCTTCATTCCCTTGAGAAATCTTACTTTGTGAGTGTTTATTTATTGCTTAGTATTGCTCATACTCCCATTGCTTTACTCGGTTGATTGATATTGATTTTGGGGAGTTAAGCAAGGTTTTCCCATAGATTTCATTTGATAAATCTTGTGTTGGGAAAAGCCTAGTTGCTTAAGGATCTTTGCATTGTCATTGCAAAGATTCCTATAGCTTGGATTTTTGTTGTGCAAATATTTTTAAACAAGCAAACTATTTTCAAACTAGTATTGTGCTTATTTCATTGAGGAAAATCTTTTTGAACTAGTTTGATTATTTGATTTGTATACTTGGAATATTGATGTGGTATTGAAATAGTTTTGATTCCAAGATACTGCTTGTTGTGAACACTCTTGAGCATATTAGCGATCATATCCTGTTGAGTGTAGCTTGCATAAAAATACACATCACTGAACTTACATTTACCTACATTGTTGATGTGTGATTGATTAAGTATACTGTGCGTATTTGGGTACATATCTGCTTTACGTAAAAGCATAATCATTGTACTGGTCACTTTGTGAAAATACTATTGTATTTCCAGGCACGGGCCTGAAAAGGGAGACTAGCCCTGTGGAATAGTCCCGGATTGGCTTTGACCCAGTTAGGAAAGTTAGGTGTGTCATCCTGGTAAGGCGTGTTGGTTAAGGTCAGCCCCTTTAATTGACCTGGTTAAGGTTGAGGTCAGCTCATGGTAATTGGCCTAGTTGTTTTAGGTGCCGCTCCACCCGTTAAGTGTGCTTTAGTGGAATCCTCGGGCTTGCAAGCTTAAGGCGGGGACGTAGGCACAGTTGGCCGAACCCCGATAATATATCGTGTGTTTGTTTATATTTCCACGCTTTATATTTACCGCACGTGTATGTTATTATGTGAATGATGCGCTTGATGTAAATTTTCGTATATTATATTTATCGACGTATTTGGAACTACATAGAAAGACCCTAGGTTGTAATATTCTGTTAACATCTAATTCAACCTAGGAGAAAAGTTTAAAATTCCAATTCACCTCCCCCCTCTTGGAAATACACCAATTCTAACACCTACCTACCATGAATGATGCAAATTATTACAAGACATAGGAGTACACAGTACGCAATTAAATTTACATCCCAGAATGAAGAAATGAAATAATGAATACACAATACAATTCTTCATTCTTCGGCATGAACACCGCACACCATCATGATATGTCGTTTAGTCCGAATATACGTGCATAGTGAACCTACATGCAATCCTTTAGTACAATCATCAGTACCAAGAGTATTTGTCATAATCAAAACTGGGTGTGACCTATCAGGTAAACACACATATTTAGGGGGAGAAATTTTTAGTTAAAGAGTACCTCTCCTTTTGATGATGATCAAAAAGGGAGAAGATATTTGGTGTTCCATTTATTAGGAACAAGATGTGTGGGGGAGAAATGGAAAATGTATGTGGGGTAGAATGCATGTGGTAAAGATAATATGAAAGTTCTAATTGCTTACTTGTTTTATTTTGAATGAACTTTCTATTTTATGCATTGCATGTTTAAAGCTCTAATGAATATGAAAAATATAGTTAAATATTTTTATACCTTATATGCATAAAGTAAGGGAGAGCATATTTTAGTCTTATCTAAGAATATGCATAAATTAAGGGGGAGCTTTAAATTATACCCAATAGGAGAACACTAATGGTTTGTCATCATAAAAAAAAGGGAGAATGTTAGCCTTAGAGGTTATCTGAGCTTAATTGTCTTTTTTTGACGATAACAACCCATTAGTTGTTCTAGGTTAAGTTATCTTTGCATATCAAGCCATAGCAAGTATAAATACGAATGCAAAGATTAAGTAAATTAGTAATAGGTTAGACATCATAAAAAAGGAGGAGAATGTTAGCCTTGGTGGCTACACCATCATTGTTTTAAGTGCTTTGATGATATTAACCTATATATTGTTCCTAATGTTTTCCTATGTTTGCATATCGTGTTTAGTATAGGTACTCGTACATGAAGTACTAGATCAAAGGCAAAGATCGGACCGAATTGACATGCGAATAGGAAGATCAAAGAACATGTACTCAGAAGGACCCAAGCACAACCGGAAGACTAATTGTTAATTTATGTGTGAGTTAGGAACATTTTGTAACTCTTGTAGGTGTGTTTCTTGCATGATTTCTGAGCAAGATTTGAGCCAATGCATGCATAATAGGACACTTGAATTTATAGGATTGCGCTAAAAGTCACAAACTCAATTCATAGTTTTCAAAGTTAAAATCAAAGAGTTTGTTAGAAGAATCCTAAACTCAAATATGTTTTTCAAAGGGACAAGTTTTCAATATCTTGGTATTTTGAACATCTTCATACTTAGTCCCGATGTTATCTAAATGAGTCTTATGTCCAAAAGCTTCAAGAAGTCAAGCATATTTTCATTAAAGGACATATTGACATATAAGATATCAAAACAAGCTTTCAAATGTGTTTTATCAAACAAGATATCTTATATTCTAGGAGAAACTCATTTGGACAAGTATTAAACTTTATTAGAATTAATATATTTTATATACTTTTGTCCAACAACGTTTTAAGCTATTAAAAGGCTTTTTGACAAGGAAAAACAAAGCAATCGTCGACTAACGTAGTGCAGCCTCGAGTCTTGAACACATTTCGGTATTTGGGGCATAACTTTTCCTAGAAAACTTCAAAAAGGAAGATCTTGGTATCCCTAGAAAGCTAAGAAAATATCACGCAACTTTCATGTTGATGACTTTTTCTGATTTAGGGCACTCATCAACGAGAACAGGGGATTCATCAACGAGTGACTAGTTGACACTAGTCGACGAGTAAAACCAGTAGCCAATGCGAGTTTCCTGTCCAAGTGACTAGTCGATGAGTACAAGGGACTCGTTGATGAGTGGTCTCATGCCCAGCGCCATAACGGCTAGAAAATAGCTAGTTTATCATGGGAATTGCTCCCTGCGGCTAGTTAACGGCTAGTAGGGGATTTTGGCTATAAATACAAGTGCATAGACTTGTTTAGCATGGTTTTTGAGATTTATACAAGCATTTAGTGAAAAATCTCTTTGATTACAAAACCTTCGTACTTTGCATTTAGTTCATTCATTCAAAAGTGCTTGCCAATTATGATATAATTGTTTGCCATCATGCCAAGACTATTGTTTTGTAGAGAGAAATTTTTAATACGCGAAAAGAGCCATTCACCCCCCCCCCTCTGACTCTACATTGTATATTTGCTGCAGGGCACACGTATATACTCCATGGGCTACGACGTCTAACACTTACAAAGTTTGACAAATTTTTCAAATGCTTCTTCTTTGTGTACAAGAAACAATACCCATATGAATCTAGAACAATCGTCAACAATGACAAAAACATATTATATACCACTAAGACTTTGAATTTGATTAGGACCAAATAGATCTAAGTGCAACATTTGGAGTGGCCTAGTGGTGGATATAGTTTTCTTCTTCTTAAAGCTAGACCGAGTTTGTTTTCCTAGTTGGCATGCATCACATATTTTATCTTTCACGAATTGAGTTTTAAGTAAACCCTTAACTAATTCTCCCTTCTAATCTCCTATGCCAAATCCAACTAGTCTCATTTATAGTAGTAAAACATTTCACTTGTTGAGAGGCTAAGTTATCAAAGCTAGAAGTATAAAAATTTTCATTTCGTTCAATAGTGAATAGAATCTTATTCTCATATATGTTTTCTACCATGCACTTATCATGTTCAAAAGACACCCTATATCCTTTATCATATAATTGGCTTATACTCAACAAATTAAGTTTCAATCCATCAGCAAGTAAAACATTTTCTATAACTAGAGATGGATCCTTACCAACCTTACCTACTCCGATTATTTTACCTTTTGCATTATCCCCAAATGTAAGAATCCTCCATCTTTGGGTGTGATGGACGCGAACTTTGCTTTATCTCCTGCCATGTGTCGCAAGCATTCGCTATCCATGTACCATTTATCATTTGAAGAAGATGATCTCAAGCATATCTGCAACAAACATTTAAGTAGCTAATTTTGGTACCCATGTTTTCTTGGGTCCATAGGGGTTAGTGCCTGACTCTTCTTTGACTTTCCAAAACTTCTTAATTTTAACATTCTTGTTCTTAAAAGGACAGTCAAATTTTATGTGAGCTGACTTCTTACATTTAAAACATGTAGTATACCTATAAGAGTCTTTAGATGGGACATAAGATTTTGACTCCCTCACAAAGTAACCCATGTAAAGATTTTTCTGTTTTAGGTTTTCCTTCCCATTAAAACCAAAACCTTCCTTCTTTGAACTCCAAGGAGTCTTTCAAAATTATTTTGACCCTCTGTGAATTTATAAATAATTTTAGATTTGTCTTCCAAATTTCTTTCTAACTCCATAATTTCATATCCTTATTTTTATTAAAGAAGCATGAGACTCATTTTGTTTTTCCAAGAGCTTCAAAAATTCCTTTAATTTTATTTTCAAATCAGATTTTTTCTTAGACTTTTTAACAAGCATTTTCAAAGTATACATATATTCTTGTTGTAATTCATCATATGAAAGCATGTTATTATCATTATCATAATCATTGGAATAATATGATGAGGTGGAGCAAAATGATTGTACCTTATGATCATCGTGTGCCATTAGGCACAGATTAGCAATCCCATTGTCGTTGGATTCAGTGTTTGAGCTGCTGGAACTATGTGTGTCCCAACCGACTTTCAGTACTTTCTTCTTCTTTTTGGAAACTTTATTTAGTTGAGGATAGTTTGGCTTGATGTGCCCAACTTCTCTACAATTGTAGCACGTTGGAGGATCATCCTTTTGTTTCCTTCTGCTTGACTCTCCTTTTCCTGATTTTGAGTCTCGAAATTTTCTGGTGTACTTCTTGTTCTTTTTTAGGGACGTGCCAAACTTTTTAGTTAAAAGAGCCATATTGTCTTCCGATTCCGAATCGCTCTCTTCACTAGAACTGCTGGAGGAAGCTTTAAGGGCTGTTACTTTCTTTGCTTTGTTCAGCTCACTCATCCTTTCATTTATTGCTAATTTGTATGTAATGAGTAATCCGATCAGCTCTTCCACCATCATTGCCTTTAAGTTCTTTCCTTCAGCTATGGCAGTAGCTTTTGCCTCTCAGACTGGCGTTAGACCTCTAAGAATTTTTCTTATCATCCCATACGTGGGGTAAGTCTTACTGATAGCATGCAAAGAATTTGTGATGTGGATGAATCTGGTGTACATAGATTGAATTAATTCATCAACAATCAGTTTAAATGCCTCGTATTCACTTGTAAGCATGTCTATCCTACTGTATTTTACATCCTTGGTGCCCTCATATCTGATTTCTAATTTTCCCATATTTCTTTAGCATTTTTACAAGCCATGGCTCTATTAAACTCATTTATATCTAATGTACAGTATAAAATATTTATGGCAATAACATTTACTTGAACTGCTTTTTAGTCATCCTCTTTATATTTGTCTTCAATTTTTAGGTACATTTTCTTTTTCAACAATTTTAATTGACACATAATGTAGTGATTCCAAAAAAAAAAAAAAATTAATTAATTAATTAATTATTAATTAAATAATATAATATAATATATTAATATAATATAATATTATTATATATATATATAAACCATCTTATCCTTCAGGAAATTTTTTTTATTGAGAACAGATATTCCCCCCCTTGTGCAGCGTCTCTCTCTCTCTCTCTCTCTCTCTCTCTCTCTCTCTCTCTCTCTCTCTTCGATTTCTCTCCGTCGGTAAGTCGGATTGAAAAACGAACACCAACACGGGGTTCTAGGCCCGATCCTCATCAATTTAGTCGAAACGGATTTTAAGTTTTGGCTTCCTAGGCACCACTCCAAGGCAAGGGTTAGGATAATGAAATTATATCAGTTAATTATTTTTAAAATTTAATAAGTTATTGGGAGTGTGTGGGCCTAGGAAATGTGAATATGATTATTGTTCTAGGGTTGAATTGATTAAACTAGGGTTTATGAAAATAGGGTTTTGTGCGAACGCCACAGGCATCGTGTTGGGTTCCTCATGGGTATATTTTCAGTAATCAGGTAAGTGGAATAAATTATGTTAGACATTTTGGGAATGAGTTGATTAATTTAAAAAAGCATGGGAAAATGATAATGTTGTGAAGGATTTGCTAACGTATTCGGTATTTGAAAATACTGGTTTTGGAATATTATATATTTATCTAAGCAATTACTAATTTATGAAATATTGTTTAAAATTTGTGTGGCATGAGTATTGATTTTGTTACCGTATATTTAACACATGGAAATATTTTATGATGAGATGTAATTTATACTAGAAAATATTGTGAAATGATAGAATATGCTTTATACTGGCTTAGGAGAAATGTGATGTATACAGACATGATATTTTTGATACTGAGAAAAGTGATATATACAGGCAAGATATTTTTAATATTGAGATTACTATGGAGATTATGGAAATGAGAACCCTGATGGACCAGTGATGTATTTGAGAGCATGATACCGTTGGTAGGAAATGAGTCAGTGCAACCACACTACTTGGTAAGAGTGTTGGTATTGGAAGTCGATTGGGCCTATAAAGAGATGTTGACCGCCCCTGGGTGCGGACTAGGCTACGGTGGGCCAATCGTACTACAAACGAGGTATGTTTTGCCTTAGCTTGGTAGGCCAACCATGGCTAAGTCTCGCCTTTGGGCCGCACAACCCGATCATGTGGGGTGATTACATGATGATGATATAAGGATGTCCATTAAGGTTGGTTCCTCATTACAGACATAATGGAACTACGTTTACAGACACGTTGGGTTTCGAACCCAAGAAAACGTATTGAGCATATACATGTTTTTGAGAAAAATATATGGTTACCGCACACTGATAATAATTTATTCCATCTTACTGGGAGGTGTCTCACTCCTTAATATTTTAACATTTCAGGAAATACAGAGAAACGTGCTTAGGGAGCTCCGGACAGGATTAGTAGTTGGGTTGGAAGATAGTGCTGGTGAGACACTAGTAAGTATATGTATATGGATTTGCTTAGTAGTACCTTGGGCTGTAATATTACCTGGTTTTTGGGAAGACATGTGTATATGTATGATATGATGGTTCTAGAACTCTAGAGTATTGTATTTCGGGTTATGTATATGTTTCCGCTGCATGTTTTATTTGAGTTATGGTATCAAAGAAATATGAAAAGGGAAAAATATGGTACAAATTTCGGGGCATTGCAATTGTGGTATCAGAGCCTAGGTTGCTAGGTTCTACAGAATCTATGGTAGAGCGGATTACAATACCAAAGTATAAGATTGATTTTTGTGAGGATTAAGATTAGAATTTTTTGTTCAGCAGTATTATTCCCAACATAATTTTATAACAAGCATAATTATCTGTAATTAAATGCTCTAAAATAATAAATACATTTTTATAAAAATCTTGACTTAGTTTATCCCCTTACCTAACTTCTAGAAAGCCCTTAAAATAACCGGTCCTGCACCCGCAGGGTTCCCCATTCAACACCCTGTAAACCACATCTTCCAGAATAGAAATTCAGTATTTCTTCTAGTACTACATTTTCTACAATTATAGGAAAGCCAAATATTGAATAGAAGGTCTTACCTTGAATTTGGGATGGATTCCAACTTAGCCCCACCAACGATCCACTCCAACAGAGTTGAAGAGAACTTTCCCAAGAGTGTCGTGGTGGTCTCGAATCGTCGAACTGGTAAGAGGTCAACCGGATATCTTAGAGAGAAGAAGGGAAAACCGAAAGGAGAGAGAATGAGAGAGAGAGAGAGAGAGAGAGAGAGAGGAGGGTATTCTGCATGAAAATCTGGTGAAAAATCGAGTTTAGGGCTATTTATACACTGGCCTTCGTCGACAAGCCATGTCACTTCGTCGACGAGGCCACAAAGGAAGTTTGTCGACAAATACCTAATCCTTGTCGATGAAATTCAGAGTTGAGAAATAGCCCCTTGGTATCTTCTCATCAACGAAACAAGCCCTCGTCGACGAGCCCAGAAGCCACTTCATCGATGAATGTGAATCACCCCCTTTTCAATTCCCATTTCTTCCCTCTTCTATTATTTAAATACCATAATTCTTCAGGTCATTACATCCATAGTAAACTATTGTCGGTTCTTGTTTCTGAGTGGTAAGACTGAATCTTAAATTAGGAATGAGGATGTAAAGTTGATTGGTATAGGAGGATATGTTTTTGTTCTTTGATAAGTAAACGCATTAGACTTGTTATGATGATAGGATTCTAAAAATTGTTTTTGTTCTCAGGATTGACCTTGGAAATAGCAATGCTTATGCTGGTGGTGATGATGTGGGGCCCTCTAGTAGGAGTAGCAACAATTCTGATGCAGTCCTGCGCAGTGTTGCTTAGCAGGTTATGGCTGAGATAGCTCAGAGTTCTAGGGAGCAGGGTTGTTTGCACATAAATCAGTGCTGCACGATTGAGAAGTTCACCCAAATGAATCCCCTGGATTTTCCTGGGAGTGCCGATCCAATTATGGAAAAAAAAATTGGCTATAGGAGATTGAGAAAATCTTGACAATATTACATTGCACCAATGAACAAAAAGTATTGTATGCCACTTTTAAGTTGACAGGGGAGGCAAAACAATGGTTGTCAGCAGTAAGGTTCCTGGAGGAGTAGAGGCCAGTACCTAAACACTGACTTGGGGATGATTTAAGGAGATCTTTTATAACCGCTACTTTCCTACCTCCATGAGAGAGGCAAAGATGGAGGAGTTTTTAAATATGACTTAGGGACATCTGACAGTGCTACAGTATGCTACTAGATTTGTGGAGCTGTCACGTTTTGCCCCCTTCATGATACCAGATGAATTTAGAAAGGCACAGAGGTTCAAGAGAAGGTTGATACAGGAAATATATAAGTAGGTGGCAATGTTGAAGGTGTGAGATTTTTCAGAGTTGGTGGATAGAGCCACCGTGGTAGAGACTAATGGGCGAGGGGTACAAGACGATAGAGTCAGAGGAAGAGGCCCATGCCTCCTGGATTTTAGGTGAGTACAGTCAGGGGCAGTGGAGGAGATACGATGTGGGCCATTGGCAAGTGGAGGGACACCGAGTTCCTCAGGGTAATCTAGTGCCCCTACTTGCCCTCGATGCTACAACAGATATTCAAGGGAATGTCGGGCGAGAGCGGTGGTCTGTTATCGATGCAATAGACCCAGCCATGTGCCACGAGACTGCCATGTGCAGTTGAGCAATACGCCTACTCCTAGACCATACCGAGGAAACAACCAAGCACCTCGAGGCAATCAACAGAGGAATACCGCCCAAGCATAGGTTTATGCATTGACACCAGGAGACGCAGAGGCGGCAGGCGATGTGGTGACAGGTACCATTTTTATTCTGTCATATAAAGCTGTTATTTTTTTTTTTATTCAGGGGTGACACATTCATTCAAAGCACAAAAGTTTATTAAGTTATGTGGGTTAGAAGCTCGGCCAATGGATGTTGGTTTGTCAGTAGCTACACCGATAGGAGTCGTAGTGGTGTGTAGGAGAATACTTAGGGATTGTCTAATCAGTATTCAGGGGAGGTCTTTGCCAGCTAACTTTGTAGTCCTAGACATGCACGGTTTTGAGGTAATTTTGGGAATAGACTGACTAATTGCTAATTATGCCAGTATCGACTACCATAAGAAAGAAGTAGTATTCAAACCTCTAGAAGAGTAGGAGTACTAATTTGTGGGGACATGCGTGCGCTCCCCGCCACAGATATTATGAGCTATTCAGGTAAGGAGGTTGCTATTAGAGGGATGCTAGGGGTTCCTGGCCTATGTAAAGGAATTTCCAGAAGGGGAATCCAGGTTGGAAGATATTTCGATAGTGAAAGATTTTCCTGATGTGTTTCTGAAGGATTTGCTGTAACTGCCCCCTGATCAAGAGTTTGAATTTGCTATCGAACTATCTCTAGAAATAGTGCCAATTTCTAAAGTGCCATATAGAATAACTCCAATGGAATTGAGAGAGTTGAAATAGCAGATATAGGAACTTCTGGACAAGGGGTTCATTAGGCCTAGCGTGTCACCCTAGGGAGCGCCGGTATTGTTTGTGAAAAATAAGGATGGGTTGATGAGAATGTGTATTGACTACAGAGAGATAAATAAAGTGACAATTTAGAATAAATACCTGCTTCCCCACATTGATGATTTGTTTGACCACCTTCAAGGGACATAGACTTTCTTAAAGATTGATCTATGATCTAGGTACCATCAAGTAAAGGTCAAGGCAGAGGATGTTCCAAAGATGGCATTCCGGACTCGGTATGGCCATTATAAGTTCCTGGTTATGCCATTTTAACTGACTAATGCTCCAGTTGTATTCATGGACTTGATGAATAGGATCTTCCATCAGTACTTGTATTAGCTCATAGTGGTATTTATTGATGTATTCAAAGAGCCCCGAAGAGCACGAGGATCAACTAAGGATAGTGTTGACCTTATAGGTCATGCCCGATTTTGATTATGAAAAATACTCATAATATCTAATGGGTATTTGAGATTATGTTTAGGAACCTCAATCGTCAAGATCAAGAAGCACGTAAAGCAAGTGAATATTAAAGACTATATCTCATTATGTTGTAATATATAGTTCATTCATGTAATTGGTCTATAATAGTAAATTAGGGTGTTTACTTGTAATAATCACACACCCCACATGCATGGTCTAATACGTAAGCTCATAACTCAAACATAACTAAAACTGGACCTAGAAAATACCTAAGACACTCACCATTGCACTTATATGTGTTAGGTACTTGAATAGGGTGATTATGAATTAAAACATGACCAAAATGCACACCTTATGCACTTTTGGTCAACCAGCACATGCAGTTCATTCTACCCTCGGTCGACCAAATCCGGTCTGATCAACCGGTTAACCACAGTCCAGTCAACCGAGCCCTTAAAGGTTATTTGACCCTGGTCAACCGAACCACGTGGAAGTCAACAGTTTGACTTCTTTGTCGACTGAAAGGATTTTGAATTACACTAACTTGGTCAACCAAGTTCCCACGTGTGGGAACCCAACGGTCTGGTCGACCGACCTTGAAGTTCAAAATTGGTCCAGTCGACCGAGCCATATAAACTTCGGTCGACTGAAAGTCTTCTAGTAGACCGGGTCTCAGGTTGCCCTGTACTTTTCACCGTGGTTAAATATTTTTAACAGGGTTAAAATAATTAAAACATCATTAATCTTTTCTAATAATACCAGTCTTGTCCCCAACGGTCATAATTCATGGGGTGTCTATAAATACCCCTTCATTTGGGAAAATTAGCAAGATGATTAGCAAAACAAATTAAAAATTCTCTCTCAAGCCAAAAACTCTCTACTGCTCATACTCTCACCAAAAATCACTCAAACTTACCTTCTTCAAGTTCCCAAATCCTCTGTAAGTGTCTTGAGTGTTTGTGCTTATAGGTTTGATCTCCCATTTGCGTGTGATTGAATCGATTTCCTACGAGAGCTAAACCTAAGTACTCTTAGGGGGTTTTTGCTAATAAGCCCATACTAAGAAGACTTCCATCTAGCTTCTGAGTATTGCATTTGCATTGCAATATCTTAGGAAGCTCGTATTTGTTTTTGGATTGCAAAAGTGTTTTCAAAACATACTCAAATATCTTATGTGACTTATATTGACATATTTGTGAAAATATATTTGTGTTTGTGATATTAATCTTTGTTGCAATACTTATTCACTTACATATCATTTGTTGAATACAAAGATTACATATCTTTTGCAAACCAAGCATATACATCATTTACGTGATTGATATTTTCTAATCTTTGGAATATTTGAAACTTGAGTGATATCTTTGTGTGAACCCGAATGATTGAATATCTTGAGATACAAAGATTGCTTGTTGACACTCTCACGTACACATTACATAGATAGTAAATATAAATGAGAGTTGAAATATTAGACACAATTGAGCTCACGTATTAAATCATTCGGTGGTGTTTGTGACTGAGCATATTTGGGTACATATCTGCTTTACACGAAGGCATAATCACTGTACCGTTATTATTTGATTGTAAAATCTAAGTGTTTCCAGGCGTGGCCTGAGGGGGCAATAATCTAGCCTGGTAAGGATTGTATGTAAAGGTTGAGGTCAGCCTTATTCTAATTGGCCTGGTTTGTTTAGGTGCCACTCCACCCGTTTAAGAGAGCAAGTTATAGTGGTAATCTTTGTGCTTGTTAGCCAAGGCAAGGACATAGGCAATTGGCCGAACCTTGATAACATTTCTGTTTGTCGACTCTACTTTATTGCTTTCTGGTGCTTGTATGTTTGATTAATTTGTTTCATTTACTTTCTAGTATACATTTACATTACTTGCACTAGATTGACCATAGGGTTGTGAATATACTGGTATTAGGAGATTGACCTAGGGCTTAAATTTTAAAAATACCAATTCACCCCCCCTCCCTCTTGGGATCACAGTAAAGCTAACAATTGGTATTAGAGCGAGGTTGCAAAGACTAGCTATTAATTTGCAAAAGATCACATATGGCTCATAGTTCCGTGATCCCTTTCCCTGAGGGACCATCTTCCACACGACCTCCTGTTTTCAGTGGTGTTAATTACACCTTCTGGAAACAGAGGATGCACATATACCTTCGGAATACTGATTGGAAGGTGTTGAAGATTGTCTCTAAGGGAAATTATGTCCCTATGAAAACTGAGGATACAACTAGGGTTCCTAAGACTGAAGAAGAATATAATGATAATGATATGAAATTTGTTGGTTTAAATGCTACTTCCATGAATATTTTGTACTGTAGTCGTGATGTAAATGAATTTAATAGAATTATGGCATGCTCTACTACTAAAGAAATATGGGATAGGTTGGAAGTTACATATGAGGGTACTAGGAATGTGAAAGATAGTAGGATAGACATGTTGACCAGTGAGTATGAGGCCTATAGGATGAATGTAGGTGAGTCCATTCAGAGCATGTACACTAAATTCACACACATCATAAACTCACTGCATGCATTAGGAAAGACCTATCCCATATATGAGATGATTAGGAAGATCCTTAGAGGCTTACCTCTTGTTCGGGAAGCTAAGGTTACGGCCATTGCTGAGGGTAGAGGCCTTAAGGCCATGACTCTAGATGAACTGATAGATTCCCTGATTACTTATGAATTAGCCATAAATGAGAGACTTAATGAGCACAATAGGGCAAAGAAAGTAACTACATTGAATGTTTCTACTAACACATCTAGTGAGTGTAGTGAATCTTACACAGATAATGAAATGGCTATGCTAACCAAAAAATTTAGCAGATTCTTCAGGAAGAACAAGCATCCGTATAAAAAATATAAAGAGTCTACTATTGAGAAGAGAGAGTCCAGCAAAAGAAAAGAAAAATCGAACACTCCTACATGCTATAACTACAACAAGGTTGGGCACATCAAACCCAACTGCCCACTGCTAAAAAAGGAGGGTAAGAAAAAGAAGAAAGCCATGAAGGCTGGAACATCATGGGGCAAACTTAGCAGCAGTGACTCAGAATCAGATCATAGCGACTCAGAGGTCGCTAATTTGTGCTTGATGGCACACAAGGATAAGGTATCTTCTTCTAGCTCATTGTCTTCTTATTATTCATCTGATGATTGTGATTCTGATTGCATGCCTACATTTAGAGAGTTGCAATTTGAATATATTTGTGTATCTAAACTGTTAGGCAAAATGACCAAAGAAAATAATGACTTGAAAAAGAAATGTGAAAATTGGTCAAAATTATTTAATATGGCAAAAACCTCTTATGCTTCCATTTTAAAAGAAAAAATGCTAAAATTGTTGAGCTTGAGAGAAAATTGGAGGATAGCTCCAAAATCATTTTCAAATTCACCGAGGGCAAACGCAACTTTAAAAAACTACTTGGTGCCCAAAGAAACTCCTTAAGTAAAGAGGGTCTTGGTTTTAATGGTATTAAAAATGTTAGACGACCTGACCTTTACTTAGGACATTTTACACATGAATCAAAGTCATATATCCCTCCTAAAGAACCTAAGTATAGATTAAGATGTTTTAAATATAAACAAATTGGTCACATTCAGTTTGATTGTCCACTTAGGAATAAACATGCTAGAATTAGGAAAGTATGGGTACTTAAAGGAGATCCTGCTATTAACCCTTGTGGACCCAACAAAATTTGGGGACCAGCATCAATTACTTAGCTTATTTTTCAGGTATGCCAAGATCGTCCTCCTCCAAAGACCTGTGGTACTTAGATAGTGGATGCTCATGACACATGACCGGCAACAAAGGAAAATTCACTTCAATTATTCCCAAGAATGAAGGATATGTAACATTTGGCAACAATGCAAATGGTCGCATCATTGGGGTAGGTAAGGTTGGTAAGGATTCACCTCTTACTATTGATAATGTTTTGTTGGTAAATGGGCTGAAGCATAATCTATGTAGCATAAGTCAGTTGTGTGACATAGGATATAAAGTATCTTTTGAAAATGATAAATGCATAGTAGAAAATAAAACAGATCACAAAGTACTTTTTACCGCCGATCGCCATGAAAATGTGCATACTACTTCTCTTGATATTTTAGCTTCACAACAAGTAACATGCTTTTCTGCTGTAAATGAAGTTAGTTGGTTATGACATAGACGGTTAGGACATGCAAGCATGGATTTATTGTCAAAACTTGTTAGAAAAGAACTCGTAAAAGGCTTGCCTAAAATGTCGTTTGTAAAAGATAAAATTTGTGATGCATGTCAAATTGGTAAGCAAACAAAATCTAGTTTTAAGAAAAAGAAATTCATATCTACTACTAGACCACTTGAGATGCTCCATTTAGATTTGTTTGGTCCTAATTCTATGCAAAGTCTTGGTGGTAAATCATATGCTTTTGCAATTGTGGATGACTTTTCTAGATTCAGATGGGTATTATTTCTTGCACACAAAAATGAATCATGTTAACAGTGTACCAAACTTTGTAGGAAAATTCAGAATGAAAAAGGATACAAGATAACTCATATAAGAAGTGATAGAGGCACCGAATTCAAAAATGAAAGTATAGAAAAATATTGTGACTTAGAGGGCATGTCACATAACTTCTCTGCACCTAGGACACCTCAACAAAATGGTGTGGTAGAAAGAAAGAATAGGTCACTGCAAAAATGGGTAGAACCATGCTAAAGGAACACAACTTACCTAAATATTTTTGGGTCGAGACCATCAATACTGCATGTTATGTTATGAATAGGGTGTTGATTAGACCGTCAATTAATAAAACCCTTTATGAATTATGGAACAATCATAAACTTAATATTTCCTATTTTCATGTTTTTGGTTGTAAATGTTTTGTACTTAGGGACAATGAACACTTTAGAAAATTTGACTCCAAATCATATGAAGGTGTTTTCCTAGGTTATACACTTAATAGTAAAGTATATAGGGTTTTCCATAAAAGAACATTGATTGTCATTGAATCTATTCATGTTGTGTTTGATCCATTTTCTAATAAAGATGATGAAGAGGATATTGATATTAGAAAATGCTTAGAGAAAATGTCTATTGAAAATAATGCAAGTGAAAATCAAGAAGTAGATGAAAAATCATCTAAAGATAATGAAAATGAAAATCAGGAGTTGCCTAGAGATTGGAAATTCATTAGGAATCATCCTATAGATCAAATCATAGGTGAACCATCCCGTGGTGTAGCCACAAGATCCTCCTTGAGAAATCTAATGAATCATCCTGCTTTCTTATCCCAAGAAGAACTTAAAAATATTAAAGAAGCCATAGAGGATGAGTCTTGGGTGATGTCCATGTAAGAAGAAATTAATCAATTTGAAAGAAGCAAAGTGTGGACTCTAGTTCCTAGGCCTAATGATCACACAATTATTGGAACTAAATGGGTATATAGAAATAAGAAAGATGAGAATGGGGTAGTAACTAAAAAATAAAACTAGACTAGTTGCCCAAAGTTATAACCAACAGGAAGGGATTAACTTTGATGAAACATATGCTCCAGTTGCTATGTTAGAAGCCATTCATATGCTACTTGCTTTTGCCGCTTTTAAAAATTTTAAATTGTTTCAAATGGATGTTAAAAGTGCTTTTCTAAATGACTTTATTAATGAAGAAGTATATGTAGAACAACCACCAGGTTTTGAAAATCATAAATATCCAGATCATGTTTACCGGTTGTCTAAAGCCTTGTATGGATTGAAACAAGCTCCTGGAGCTTGGTATGAGAGGCTTAGTGGTTTTCTATTAGAAAATGGGTTTACCCGTGGCAAAATTGACACTACACTCTTCATCAAATCCAAAAATGATGATATGCTCCTTGTTCAAATTTATGTGAACGATATCATTTTTGGAGCAACTAATGATGAGTTGTGTAATGAGTTTGCCAAATGCATGCAAAGTGAATTTGAAATGAGCATGATGGGTAAACTTAGTTTCTTCTTAGGGCTACAAATTAAGCAAGCTAATCATGGAACTTTCATATGCCAATGTAAATATATTAGGGACTTGCTAAAGAAATTTAATATGGAAGATTGCAAAATTCTTGGTACACCTATGAACTCTTCCATTAAGCTTGATAAAGATGAGCAAGGAATCCCTGTTGATGTAAAATTGTATCGTGGCATGATTGGGAGTCTCCTATATCTCACTGCTAGTAGGCCTGATATTATGTTTAGTGTATGTATATGTGCTAGATTTCAGGCTGCCCCTAAGGAATCTCACCTAAAAGCTGTTAAATGAATCCTTAGGTATCTAGTTGGGACTATAGAGTTAGGCTTGTGGTACCCTAAGCATACTACTTTTGAGATTGTTAGTTATACTGATGCTGACTTTGCCGGTAGTAAGGTTGATAGAAAAAGTACTAGCAACACTTGTCATTATTTTGAACAATCTCTTGTTTCTTGGTTCTCCAAAAAAAAAAAACTCAGTTGTCTTATCCACAGCTGAAGCAGAATATATTACGGCTAGAAGTTGTTGTGCCCAAACTCTTTATATGAAACAAAAACTTGTGAATTTTGGATTGCACTATGATACAATACCGATTAAATGTGATAATACTAGTGCGATCAACATCTCTAAAAATCCTATCTCACATTCACGAACTAAACACATTGAGATTAGACATCATTTTATTCGTAATCATGTGCAAAAAGGAGATGTGGCTCTTGAGTTTGTATACACTAATAAACAGTGGGTGGATATATTTACTAAACCACTTCCCGAGGATAGGTTCATACAAATTAGACGTGAATTAGGCTTAATACATAGTAGAGAAGCTTCTTAGATGTTTCATAACTAGCATAAATTTAGGGGGAGCTCTCAAATGAAATTTTCTAAGTTTTAGCAACTAATACTATTGTTGACTTGCTTTCTTGCTTTAGACTTTGTGAAAGTTGATTATTGATTGTGTGCACATGTATTATATCTATAGCATGACAATATTGGATATAATGGATATTGATCATTGCTTGTGATGCACAATTCCTTTGTCCGCTTCTTGATGATATTGAAATTTTATTTGATTGTTGGACTATACTGAACTGTTTGAGTAGTTGTGGATAAACTGTTAGGATATTTAAACTCAAACAGGTTACACTTATATAGGATTTTTTTTGGAAAGTCCGATTTACAAATGGCACTCTACCGAAAAGGGAGAGATGGAAAGGGGAAAAAATAATGGGTAGAATAATTTGGTTAAAAATAAATGCGTATTGATAGGGGGAGCCTTCTTAGGCTTAAACCCATATTTTTGTTGATCGTATTTGTCATCATCAAAAAAGGGGAGAATGTTGACCTTATAGGTCACACCCGGTTTTGATTATGACAAATACTCATGATATCTAGTGGGTATTAAAGATTATGTGTAGGAGCCTCAATCGTCAAGAACAAGATGCACGTAAAGCAAGTGAAGATTGAATACCATATCTCATTGTGTTGTAATATATAGTTCATTTATGTAATTGGTCTGTAATAGTAAATTAGGGTGTTTACTTGTAATAATCACACACCCCACGTGCATGGTCTAATAGGTAAGCTCAGAACTCAAACATAACTAAAACCTGACCTAGAAAATTCCTAAGACACTCACGATTGCACTTATATGTGTTAGGCACTTGAATATGGTAATTGTGAATTAAACCAAGACTGAAATGCACACTTTATGCACTTTCAGTCGACCGACACATGTAGTTCATTCTGCCCCTGATTGACCGAATCCGGCCTGGGTCAACCGATTGACCACAATTTGGTTGATCGAGCCCTTAAAGGTTATTTGACCCTGGTCAACCGAACCACTTGGAAGTCAACAGTTTGACTTCCTAGTCGATCGATAGGATTTTGAATTACACCAACTTAGTCGACCGAGTTCTTACGTGTGGGAGCCCAATGGTCTAGTCGGCCGACCAGTTAGTTCATTTTCACCCTGGTCGACCAAACTGCGCTTTTTTAAAAAAATCGCCTATCCTGGTCGACCAACCTTGATGTTCAAAATTGGCCCGGTCAATCGAGCCATACGAACTTCAGTCAACCGAAAGTCTTTCGGTCGACCAGTTCTCTCGGGTTGCCCTGTATTTTTCACCGTGGTGAAATATTTTTAATAGGGCTAAAATAATTAAAACGTCATTAATCTTATCTAAAAATACTAGTCTTGTCCCCAACGGTCATAATTCATGGGGTGTCTATAAATACCCCTTCATTTGGGAAAATTAACAAGATGATTAGCAAAACAAATTGAAAATTCTCTCTCAAGCCAAAAACTCTCTACTGCTCATACTCTCACCAAAAATCACTCAAACTTACCTTCTTCAAGTTCCCAAATCCTCTGTAAGTGTCTTGAGTGTTTGTGCTTATAGGTTTGATCTCCCATTTGCGTGTGATTGAATCGATTTCCTACGAGAGCTAAACCTAAGTACTCTTAGGGGGTTTTTGCTAATAAGCCCATTCTAAGAAGACTTCCATCTAGCTTCTGAGTATTGCATTTGCATTGCAATATCTTAGGAAGCTCGTATTTGTTTTTGGATTGTAAAAACGTTTTCAAAACATACTCAAATATCTTATGTGACTTATATTGACATATTTGTGGAAATATATTTGTGTTTGTGATATTAATCTTTGTTGCAATACTTATTCACTTACATATCATTTTTTGAATACAAAGATTACATATCTTTTGCAAACCAAGCATATACATCATTTACGTAATTGATATTTTCTGATCTTTGGAATATTTGAAACTTGAGTGATATCTTTGTGTGAACCCAACTGATTGAATATCTTGAGATACAAAGATTATTTGTTGACACTCTCACGTACACATTACATAGATAGTAAATATAAATGAGAGTTGAAATATTAGACACAATTGAGCTCACGTATTAAATCATTCTATGGTGTTTCTGACTGAGCACATTTGGGTACATATCTGCCTTACACGAAGGCACAATCATTATACCATTATTATTTGATTGTAAATGTTGACCTTACGTGTCACGCCCGGTTTTGATTATGACAAATACTCATTAGATACAATGAGTATTTGTCATAATCAAAACCGGGCGTGACACGTAAGGTCAACAATCTCCCCCTTTTTGATGATGACAAATACGACAAGCAAAAATATAGGGTTAAGCCTAAGAAGGCTCAAAATATATGGTTAAGCCTAAGAAGGCTCCCCCTCACAATATGCATCAAATGTATTTAAATGAATAAGACCATTATTTTTGCCTTTCCATCTCTCCCTTTTGGCAACAGCAAAAAGGGCTATTTGAATTGAAAATCCTAGGCAATGGGTGACTAGTATACTTATACGTGATGGATTTTGGAAAGATATTGGAAAAATTTTCGCAGAGTGCCGTTTGTAAATTGGACTTTCCAAAAGATATCCTGTATAAGTATGACCTGTTTGAGTTTAAATCTTCTAACAATTAATCCGCAACTACTCAAACAGTTCAGTATGGTCCAATTTTTAGCAAGTGAGATATTAAACATAAATTGGACAGTTTGTGCAATGAAGGTATAAAGTGTGTGCACAATCAATATAACTGGTGATTTCAAGATGTAGATGTCATAGCAACCATAATTAAGCCAGAAATATACAAAAACCTTTGAACAATGGGACATATCATAAAACCCGTGGAAGATTTGAGTTAAGGGCACAAGGCATATGATAGTAAAAATAAGGTTTGAGCATAAATGCAGTCTAATTGATTCACATGCATTTTCACATGTTTTCAATAAGCCAGTTATATAGCGCACCACCCTTAAGATATGACATAAAATTTTAATGCATGGAAAGAACAAGTCATGTAGACAAGTAAGCACACTAGCAAGACATATGATATATCCAATATGAGTTCAGTTCTTGCTTTTATAACTGGATATAGATATGCATATATATATATATATGTATATATATATTCCCCTTAAATATATGCAAAAAGAATTGGGGAAGTTGCTTGAAAAGAAGAGAACCTTTTCTGGTTTGTCAATTATGCGCATACTCATTTATAACCAGAAAAATCATAACCATAGTGATCCAAAAATTTATGATTTACATGCATGATCATATGGCAAATCAAGTAGCAGTGGCAATATGAACATATTTCATTCTATTTAAGCACAAGCCACACTTGATTTAAAGTACACCCAATCCCAGTGTATTTTGTGAGCAAGACAAGATGAATATTTGTTTCAGATGCTCCCCCTAAATGTATGCAAATTATGAAACAAATACTTCACATGTATGTATATACATTTGGCACACACACGTAATGTTTCAATTATTTGGGCAAATGTCTATAGAAAATTCGGCAGCATGCCGGCTGTAAATAGGATATTTTCCAAATCTTACCTGCACAAAAACGATCTCAAACAACCAGTATTATAAAAGTAAGGCACACGAGAACCTATCATCTACCAGCAGGCAAATCTCAACAAATGCATCCGCCATGCAGTAGGCATTCTATACTACTCATACATTTCAATACCATGCACAATTAATCACAAGAGCATGCAAGTCAAGATACTGCAGACGCATATATATATATATATATATTTCGTAAATGACCAAAGTAGTATATCAATAATATCACATGTGTACAAGATAAAGCGAAAGAGCTGTTTTATTTAGTACAGATCAGATGATATAACATAACAACAAAAAGAATCAAGGCCACGCTATCTGATCTGTGGACAACTCTGGAGTCTAGATCTCCCCTCCATCTTCTCCTCCATCCTCTCCTCCATCACCACCATCGGCGGCATCAAAGTCAAAATCCATCGTCATCCGATCTCTCTCATTCTGCATCTCCTAAATGCGATCACTTAGCTCACTGAAGCCGGCTGTCATAGTCCGCTCCAAGTCTGTAAAGCGGCTATCAGTGGAGATGGAGTGCTGCTGGAACTCCTGCCTAAGTGCAGTGGATGATGATGCAAGATCCTGTAAGTCAGACTGGACCGATCCTCTAAACTGTATAAACATGTCTGACAAGCCAGAGATCGCAGTCATGAGATCTGTCATTGATGGCTGTGGAGGTGGAGGTGGCTCCTGTGGGGCCCTACCTTGTGCTGCAGTTGCTCTAGAGGGGACCCAAACATTCCCTACGAGCTCATACCCCATCAGTCTAAGGGTCAATCCAGAGAAGGTGTCCGCCGGTCTTCTCCTCTTCAGTGATGCCACATTTGTCCTTGTGACACCAATATTCCTAAACAATTTGTTCAGGATTCCCCCATATGGCATGATCACTCGGTGGCCAAACGTCTTGGCCATCATCCATCGGATAATCAAACTCGGTAGGTCCAATTTCTTCCGAGCAAAGAGGCACCACATAACAAAGCAATCCAAAAAGGAGACGTGCACTCTAGATCCCACCTTGGGCAGGATGTTGTATGTGATCAGATGGTGCACGATCTTAGCTTCTAGGCTGAACTGTCTGTACTGGGGAGGATGGATCTGGCTAACAGTGCCAGGGTCAGTCATGGTTAGATTGGCGAATGTGGCTACGGTAAATCCCTGATCAAGGATCCAAGTGTTTCCCACTTCAGGGCACTGAAAATCGCCACGGCCTATGTCAAGGACTTCAGAGATATATTGTGCATCAAACCGCACATCTGTCCTCAACACACGGGAGAAATACCCATTCTCATTACTGCCAAGGTTGGCATAAAACATCCTGACGAACGTTGGGTAATGTCCCCCAGGTTGGTAGGAGATAAATGATCTCCACCCCTGATACTCGAACAAGTCTAATATATTCTGAAAGTATTGACCCATAAAGACTAAGTCGAGTATCTTACCAAGTATGACCTCCTTGGGACGGAACTCCCGTATGTACCGCATCTTGCATCTATCATAGAGAAAGTACTCATCCTCGGCATGTGCAAGATCGTGAGCTTCAATATGTGCCATGGGAATGATGATATGAGGCTAGAATATAAGGAAATACAAGAAGGGAATGTAAAGTCTCTCAAGGATCTCGCGCAAATGGGCTGAAAACGAAGAGATTTAACATATATATCGCAGCTCGGTCGACCAAGAGTAGATACGGTCGACCGACGCTTGAAATTCCCCAGGTACCGACACCTTTCGGTCGACCGAGGCAAAAATGAACTCGAATGGTCGGTCGACCGTAAAGGTGTATTGTGCCAGGTTTCGGTCGACCAGGGGGAAACCGAGACTTTCGGTCGACCGAGATATTTTGTTCATGAAGGTTCGGTCGACCGTGAAGGGTCAAAGTCAACATGGTCCGGTCGACCGAGGCATTTTATAACTACAGTGCTCGGTCGATCGAGCACAGTTAAATTTCCCAATTTTTCTTGATTTTTGATCCAGAGTTCTCCCTAAGGTCCAGATTTGATGTGTAATAGCATAACCATGATTCTTAGGGGTTCTTGGTGAAGAAATATCGCTCAAGTGAGGTGTGTACCAAGAAATGACTCTATCAATCTATTTTAGATACCGGGCACTACGGAGTATGACGCTTTTCTTAACTTGGACTCAAAGGTGATTGGATAGTGTCCTATAGAGATGATGACATGAAGGAGTAGGGATACGAACCAAGAACGAGTTAAGACTCACCGAGTATGACTTGCGGTTTTGGTGAGGGCTACCTATGAAAGGGATAGGTGAGTGAGTGTACCACGATTATCACTATACCCAATGACCGCTTTTCAATCCTATTGTCATCACAACATTTTAAATGTGAGCCTCGGAACTAAGGAAATATGTCAAGAATGTATTCTCGATTTGAATTTGCTTTTCCTTGAGTTCTACAAGATTTGCTTCGCTGATTATCCATCTCATTTCCTTTTCAAGTCCTCTCTCGCTGCTTAGTAAGCAGTTAAGCCACGTATGCCACACAAATTTGCAAAATAAACAAGCATGGCATATATGTGAAGGATTGTGCTTGTTTATTCCATCTTTCTTTGGTGAGACTGGATTATTCGTTCTATGTGAGCAACCCGAACCCCTTTTAAAATGAGTTTTCTTTTTAGATCCAAAGGGTTTATCATGATTATTCGTATTAATCTCAGGAGCAACTTTCGAATAATCATTTGTTTCTTCATCTAAGCATGCAATATTCAGTATCTTCTCAACCTTTTTCTTTTCAAGAATAGCATGAAAAATTTTTAGCCCTTTTAATTGATTTGCTATTCTTTTGTTCTCATTCTTTAGGCGTATTTCATGCTTAGAAGTTCCAACTAGAAACTTGTGCATTTTCAATAAGGTCTTTTCTAGTTCTTCATGTGATAGCATGCTTTTAATATTCAAATCAATACATGATTCATCAAGAGAATTACAACGGTCTTCATATGAATCACTATATGCATGCTCAATAGGACTATCACGAGGCACAAGAGATGATTCATTCCTTAATAGACTACAACATTCAATATATGAATCATCACAAACATCACTATCAAAATTATCATGATTTTCAACAGATGGTCCAAGCTTAAATTATCAAGAGGAGGTAATTCATGAGCTAGACATCAAAGATGAGGTATATGATTCTTACTCTAGCCCTCCTGATCATTAACCCTATATTTTTGCTTGTCGTATTTGTCATCATCAAAAAGGGGGAGATTGTTGACCTTACGTGTCACGCCCGGTTTTGATTATGACAAATACTCATTGTATCTAATGGGTAATTGAGTTTTTGTGCAGGAATCAAGAATGACAAGATCAAGATGTGCACAAAGCAAGAAAGGCTTGAAGACAGTTTCATAAACTCTTAATTGAAATATTTTCCAGTGAAATTGTCTGTAATAGTAATTAGGGTTTTTCGGTTTGTAATAAGCTCACACACATCATATGAATGATTTACTTTGTAAGCTCAAACCGAACCATAGAAAGACCTTAGAGTGTACCTTCGGGCGACCGAAGGTCGATCGACACCGGACTTTTTCGGTGTCTTCAAAATTGGACCCCAAGTGGCCTTAGGACACACACATATGCACATATGTTTATTAGGCACTTAAAATTGATTGAGTTGGGTCAATTCGGGATCGAAATGCACACTTGGTGCACTTTCGGTCGACCGAGCCAAACAGTTCAAATTGGCCCGGTCGACCGAAACCGGTCCGGGTCAACTATTTGACCCGGTCCCGGTCGACCGACCCCTTACAGGTCATTTGACCTTGGTCGACCGAACCACCTGGGAGTCAACTATTTGACCCCCCGGTCGACCGACCACTTTTGTACTCCAACAACTCGGTCGACCGAAGCGCCTCGGGAGAATTCCCAACAACTCGGTCGACCGAGCCGTGCAGTTCAAAAAGGCCTCGGTCGACCGAAACTCGGAGATTTCAAAAATCGCCCTTACCCGGTCGACCGACCCCTTAGTTCAAAATGCCCTCGGTCGACCGAGCTACTTGAGTCCCGGTCGACCCAGCTACTTTTGGTCGACCGGACCTCTCGGGTTGCTCCCATTTTTACCGTGGTTAATACTTTTCTAAACAGGGTTAAAATGCACTAAACTTCATTAAACTTTTCTGATAATACCCTATAGGTCCCCAACGGTCATATTTTCTCCCTTGCCTATATATATGCCTTCATTTGCAAAGATTATAAGGGGATTAGCCACCTTGATTAGGGAAAAATTCTTTGAAAAACCAAAACCCTATAATACTCATTTTATTACTCAAACCACTCATACTTGCCTTCTAGCATTGCCTACATATTTTGTAAGTTGATTGAGTGTTTTACTTAATAGGTTTGCTCTCCTTGTGTTACTCGTTTGATTTTCTTGAGAGCCAAACCTTAGGATTCTTAGGAGGCTTTTGCTAATAAAGCATTTCCTAAGAAGACCTTGTTAGATCTTCTAAGCTTGCACCTTCATTGCAAGATCTTGAGAAGAGTGTATTTGCTTTTGTCTGCAAAAACTTTTCAAAACACTTTCAAATATCTATTGTACTTTTATGTTGCAAAATACTTTGAAGAGATATTTGCTTGTGTGATTGTGATCTTTGTTGCAACATTCTTTCACTCATATATCATTTGCTGAATACAAAGATTACACGTCTTTTGCAAATCAAGCATATACATCGTTTAATACTTACATGCTTGAAATATCTAAATGATCGAAATATACAAGACTTGACATCTTTGTGTGAACCTATTTATTGAACATATCTTGTGATACAAAGACTGTTAGTTCGACACTCTCACGTACACATTACACTGATAGAATATACTTTGAGAGTTGAACCATATTGACCACATTGAGCTTACAAATTATTTCATATTTGTGGTGTATATTATTGTGCGAATTTGGGTACATATCTGCTTTACTTAAAAGCACAATCACTGTACCAGTTCATTGTAATACACTTTGATTGTATTTCCAGGCACGGGCCTGAAGAGGGAGACTAGCCTTGGAATAGTCCCGGATTGGCTTAGACCCGGTTAGGAAAGCTAGGTGCGTCGTCCTGTTAAGGCGTGTAGGTTGAGGTCAGCCCCGCTAATTGACCTGGTTAAGGTTGAGGTCAGCCCTGTGTTAATTTGACCTGGTTAAGGTTGAGGTCAGCCCTGTGTTAATTTGACCTGGTTAAGGTTGAGGTCAACCCTGTGTTAATTTGACCTGGTTGTAAACGGTGCCGCTCCACCCTTAAGTGAGCTATTAGTGGAATCCTCTAGCTTGCGAGCTTGAGGCGGGGACGTAGGCACGGTTGGCCGAACCCCGATAACATATCGTGTGTTCATTTTTATTTCCGCACTTTATATTTACCGCACATGTATGTTATGGGTGAATGATGCGTATGACTTAATTTTCACATTATATTTATCTACGCATTTGGAAATTGAATAGGCATACCCTAGGTTGTGTATATATTGCTATTTATCCAGTTCAACCTAGGTGATAAATTTTAAAATTCCAATTCACCCCCCCTCTTGGGAATACACCAATTCTAACAGTAAAATCTAAGTGTTTCCAGGCGTGGCCTGAGGGGGTGATAATCCAGCCCGGTAAGGATTGTATGTAAAGGTTGAGGTCAACCCTGTTCTAATTGGCCTGGTTTGTTTAGGTGCCGCTCCACCCATTTAAAAGAGCAAGTTATAGTGGTAATCTTTGTACTTGTTAACCAAGGCAGGGACATAGGCAATTGGCCGAACCTCGATAACATTTCTGTTTATCGACTCTACTTTATTGCTTTCTGGTGCTTGTATGTTTGATTAATTTGTTTCATTTACTTTCTAGTATACGTTTACATTACTTGCACTATATTGACCATAGGGTTGTGAATATACTGGTATTAGGAGATTGACCTAGGGCTTAAATTTCAAAAATACCAATTCACCCCCCCCCCTTTTGGGATCATAGTAAAGCTAACAGATAGTGCTTCAGGTGTTGAGGGAAAGGAGGTTGTATGCCAAATTCAAGAAATGTGAGTTCTAGTTGGAATAGGTGGCATTCTTGGGGCACGTGATATCTAGGCATTGTATTTTTGTGGATTCGAGCAAGATAAAGGTTGTAATGAATTGGGCAAGACCGAAAAATGTTCAAGAAGTCAAGAGTTTCTTGGGATTGGCAGGATAATATCGCCGGTTTGTAGAAGGATTCTCTAAATTGTCAAGTCCTTTGACTAAATTGACAAGGAAAAGTGTGAAATTTGATTGGACTGATGAGTGTGAACAAAGTTTTCAAGAGTTAAAGCTACGACTCATCCCTGCACCGATTCTGACAATCCTTTCTAAAGAAAGGAATTTTATCATCTACAATGATGTGTCTCAGAAAGGGTTGGGGTGTGTTCTGATGCAACGGGGGAGAGTTGTGGCATACACTTCCCGATAACTTAAAGAGTACGAGAAAAATTACCCTACCCATGATTTGGAATTAGCAGCGGTGGAATATGCATTAAAAATTTGGAGGCATTATTTGTACGATGGAAAATGTGAAATCTATACTGATCACAAAAGTTTGAAGTATTTTTTCACATAGAAAGAGTTAAATATAAGCCAAAGGATGTGGCTGGAATTGATTAAAAATTACGATTGCCCCATCAGTTACTACCTAGGGAAAGCTAATGTGGTAGCTGATGCTTTAAGCTGAAAATTAGGGAATGCCTCAGTATTAGCAATAGTGACTCAGCATCCGATCAAGATGGATTTAGAAAGGCTTGGTGTGGAGTTGGTAAAGGGAAATCACCCGGCACTCATTGCTAATCTGATACTTTAGCCCACCTTATAGGAAAGAATTGAAGTTGTTCAGATAAAGGATGTGGAATTAGTAAATATTAGGGATAAAGTGCAGAATGGGCAGACAGCAAAGTTTAATATCTCAAATGATGGAACTTTGAGGTTTCGAACCAGACTATGTGTACTTGCTAGTGATGAGATTAAAAGAAACATTCTGGAGGAGGCGCATCGATCCCTTTATATTGTACACCTAGGAAGTACTAAGATGTAAAGGGATCTATGAGAGTCTTTTTGGTGGGGCGATATGAAGAAAGAAATTGTTATATATGTAGAGCAGTGTTTGACAAGCCACTAGGTGAAAGCTGAACACCAGAGACCGGCGGGAACGTTGCAACCACTTCACATCCCCGAATGGAAGTGGGAGCATATTTCTTTGGATTTTGTCACAAGATTATCGCCAACACTTCATGGACAGGACGCCATCTGGGTAGTCGTTGACTGATTGACGAAGACTGCCCATTTTCTACCAATCAAAGTTAACTACTCTATGAGTAGACTTGCGGAGTTGTACATGCAGGAGATAGTTAGACTGCATGGTGTGCCAGTGTCCATTGTATCGGACCGAGACCTGTAGTTCACATCTCAATTTTGGAAGAGTTTGCAAAGAGCCATGGGTACACAACTGACATTTAGTACAACTTTTCATCCTCAGACCGATGGACAGACAGAGAGGACCATACAAATACTGAAGAATATGTTGCAAGTCTGTGTGCTGGACTTTGGAGGTAGTTGGATCTAGTATTTACCACTGATTGAATTTGCTTATAATAATAACTACCAGTCCAGTATTGGGATGGCACCATATGAAGCATTGTATGGTAGGAGGTGCCGATCATCGTTATATTGGGATGAAATTGGTAAAAAGCAGGTTTTGGGGCTATAGATGGTTCAACAGACTTTAGAGAAGATCAAACTCATCCGAGACTGATTCAAAATAGTTCAAAGTCGACAGAAAAGTTATGCAAACACTCACTGACGAGAGCTAGAGTTTGGTGTGGGGGATCATATATTCTTAAAAGTTGCACCGATGAAAGGAGTTATGAGATTTGGGAAAAAGGGTAAGCTAAGCCCTTGGTATATTGGATCTTTTGAGATCTTGGAAAGAGTGGGTCCAGTTGCCTACAAGTTAGCATTACCTTTGGTGCTGTCTAAGATTTATAATATATTCCATGTATCAATGTTGAGGAAATACGTCCCAAATCCTTCATGTAATAGGTTATGAGGCACTGAAGCTTAGAGATACCCTATCATATGAAGAAGTGCTAGTGCAAATTTTGGATCAGAAGGAACAAGAACTGCACACTAAAAAGATCTCGTTAGTAAAAGTACCCTAGCATAACCACACAGTTGAGGAGGCTTCATGGGAGTTAGAGAATAAAATGCGCCAAAGATACCCACACTTGTTTGGTGGGGCACAATATTAATCAGATGAGTATGATAGTTCAGGTAAAATTTTGGGTTATTGTAGTTTATATAGTTAGTTGTATAGCTTTTATGTTTCTGTTTTGGTTAAGTTTTGAGAAGTTTTGAGGGAGTTTTAATTTGACTATTTGTAATCTCCCAGAACACATGTATGTAACCACGGTATTCCCCCACCATAAGTGAGGGTTATTAATCAAATTGGGATAGGGCTGCTATGTGGGTGGTCACCGACTCTTCCTAGAGTCGGGTAAATAATTCAGTAAGTCCTAGTAGAGATTGTAATAAGTAATGGTTAGCAAATTTCGAGGACAAAATTTTTATAAGGAGGGGAGAATGTAGTGATTCCAAAATATAATTAATTTATTATTATTAATTAATTAATATAATATATATTAATATAATATAATATTATTTTATTTTATAATATTATATATATATAAACCATCGGAAATTTTTTTTTATAGAGAACATAGATTCCCCCACTGCACAACCTCTCTCTCTCTCTCTCTCTCTCTCTCTCTCTCTCTCTTCAATTTCTCTCCGTTGGTAAGTCGGATTAAAAAACAAACACCACCATGGGGTTCTAGGCCCGATCCTCGACAATTTAGTTAGAGCGGATTTTAAGTTTGGGTTTCATAGGCACCAGTCCAAGGCTAGGATAAGGATAATGAAATTATATCACTTAATTATTTTTAAAATTTAATAAGTTATTGGGAGTGTGTGGGCCTAGGAAATGTGAATATGGTTATGGTTCTGGGGTTGAATTGATTAAACTAGGGTTAATGAATATAGAGTTTTGTGCGAACGCCGCAGGCATCATGTTAGGTTCCTCACGGGTATATTTTCAATAATCAAGTAAGTGGAATAAATAATGTCAAGTATTTTAGGAATCAGAGCATGAAAAAATTATAATGTTGTGAAGGATTTGCTAACGTATTCGGTATTTGAAAATACTGGTTTTGGAATATTATATATTTATCTGAGCAATTACTAATTTATGAAATATTATTTAAAATTTGTGTGGCATGAGTATTGATTTTGTTACCGTATATCTAACATGTGGAAATATTTTATGACGAGATGTAATTTATACTGGCAGATATTGTGAAATGATAGAATATGATTTATACTGGCTTAGGCGAAATGTGATGTATACAGACATGATATTTTTGATACTGAGAAATGTGATATATACAGACAAGATATTTTTAATATTGAGATTACTATGGAAATTGTGGAAATGAGAACCTAGATGGACTAGTGATGTATTTGAGAGCATGGTACTGTTGTTAGGAAATGAGTTAGTGCAACCACACTACTTGGTAAGAGTGTTCGCATTGGAATTCGATTGGGCCTGCGGATAGAAGTTGATCGCCCCTGGGTCTGGATCAGGCTGCGGTGGGCCAATCATACTACAGACGAGGCATGTTTTGACTTAGCCTAGTAGGCCAAACATGGCTAAGTCTCGCCTTCAGGCCGCACAACCCGATCATGTGGGTTGATTACATGATGATGATATATGGATGTCCATTCAGGTTGGTTCCTCATTACAGACATGATGGAACTACATTTATAGACATGTTGGGTTTCGAACCCAGGAAAACGTATTGACCATGTACATACTTTTGAGAAAAAATATATGGTTACAAATGAGTGTGTGTGTGTGTGTATATATATATATATATATATATATATATATATATATATATATGGATATGGGTATAGATTTCATGATTACTCAGCTATATTATTTATTAAATGAACGTGTTTTGATTCATTTAAACTCATGTTGCCACAAATTGACAATAATTTATTCCATCTTACTAGGAGGTGTCTCACTCCTTAATATTTTAACATTTTAGGAAATCCAAAGAAACGATCTTAGAGAGCTTCGGAGAGGATTAATAGTTGGTGTTGATTTAGGCGTAATCCTAAGAGAGGGTTGAATTGGGTATTTTAAAATCTTTCAAACTTATTTACCACTTAATCCTTATTTCTATGTTTAACAAATTAGATGCAAGAGTTTGAGGCTAATTTAAATTTATTTCATCAATGAATCCCTTTTACATAATTAAGTGCGTGTGGAGTTATTCAACATACACGTGCAATACGAGTAGTAAAATGTAGTGTGGAAAATAAAAAGATAAGGGAAAGGAGAATGCAAACGTGATTTTACGAGGTTCAGCCAACCCGGTCTATGTCCTCGCCTTGAGCAACCCACTCAAGGAGTCCACTAAAATCTCTACTCCTTAAATTGGGACGGAACTTCCCTTACATCTGCTGCTTACAAAAGGTACAACTTCCTCCTACTCCACTGCTTACAAGAGATACAACTTTCTCCTCAAACCAGATTCACAGCCCAAACCGTGATTACAATATAATTTCTAATCCGCAAAACACTCAATGTTGCTTCTAACAAAGCTAGTGAGTACAATTGAAATTCCTAACACATAATCATATGATGAAACCTGAAGCTCAGTATGTCTGAAACGAGACAATCGTTTCATGAATGAAATGCTTCCACACACAATTTTCCTTTTTATCTAATCTTTCAAAATATTTGTATGAGTAATAGCTTTGAAGACAAGATGCTCAAATATCAAATATGATCTTGTTAAAAAGTTTGTCTTGGATATTGTAAAAATCTAAAACAATAAGCTTTCTCCCAAATTTTCAACCACAAAATGATCTTTGTAATATGCAAATTAATTAATATATATATATATATATTAATTTGATTACCTAATATCAAAACCTAATATAAGATTTTTTAGAAAATATCCCTCAATAATATATATAGTTATGAACTTCTAAGGATATTTAATCAATTGGTTTTGTAGTATCCAAAAATATCAAGTCTTTAACTAAACACACTTGATTCAAAAAAAAACTATTCAACCAATGACAAAAAGACTTTCTCAAGTAATGAACTTGTCAAAAACAATCTCTATATGTATATGAACTCTCAAGATCGATCTCTCTCTAATAGTATTCAATAATAAATGATGAGATGAGAAGCTCTTGAAAATAATAAATGGATTTACCAAACCTTAATACCAAATAGAAATCAAGATGTGTGTATGAAGTCCCTTTGTTTTTCTGAGTTGATTTGCCCAAGCTTGATGAGTATAAGTTGGAGTGCAAGCAATAGTATAGTAATATGTTCAAGTCTCTCAAATCTATGTCAAAAAGATGTTCTCTTCTCTTCGAAAAGTCTTTGGTTCAGCACTAGGGTTTAGATGATGTATAAATAGATATTTTGCCCTTAGGATAAATCTCAATCGTTGGATTGAAGATTAGCTCGTGTGTTCTCTCATTAAAAATTAGATTTTTAAACTTTCCTGCAAGTTCAAACAACTGAGGTTAAAGACTCAGACGATTGAAGTTCCTTAGAGCTTCAAAAAATTAACCTAGACATAGGGTCAAACAACTGAAGTTGGGGTTCAGTCTTCTGAAGTGTCGAGTTCAGACAACTAAAGTTTGAGTTCAGTCTTCTAAGGTGCTTCTGCCAGGTTATGTGTTTCACCATAAATTCTTCAAGTGACTGAACTTAATCTTCGGTCTTCTGAAGAAATTCTTCAGACGACTAAGCTTAACTTCGGTCTTCTAAAGTTGTAACTTCAGGCGACTGACCGTTGAGTTCGGTTTACTGAAGTTACCATTTTCTGAATTTTTTCTTTCTAGTTTAAAATTCTGTTTTGCTCTCTTTCTTGACTCTTTTATAAAAATATTTTTCGGAGTTTTAAAAGTATTTCTAAGTCCATAAATATCCCCTGATGATGTTCATGAAATGCATGAGTCCTAAGGTCATTCTAGGGTATGTAGAGCCTCAAATTAAATCATATGAAAATGTAAATACATTAGGTTCTAAATACCCCTTCCCATGACGATCTTGAACTTGTCGCTTGCACCTTCATTCTTATACTCTTTTGGCTCCATGGATTTTTCCAAGATGTGTAGATTTTGCCAAGATGTGTATGCTTTAATCTTCATGGCTTCCATGACTTGTTATCTTTCCGTGCATGCTAAACATTGGTCATGTTCACAATCTCAATGCATAGATCAAATATCAAGTGATTTGTCATTATCAAAGCTGGATTAGACTCATAAAGTCAACAATTGGGTTGGAAGATAGTGCTGGTGAGACACTAGTAAGTATATGTATATGGATTTGCTTAGTAGTACCTTGGGTTGTAATATTACCTCGTTTTTGGGAAGACATGTATATATGTATGATATGATGGTTCTAGAACTCTAGTATTGCATTCAGGGTTATGTATATGTTTTTGTTGCATGTTTTATTTGAGTTATGGTATTAGAGAAATATGAAAAGGGAAAAATATGGTACAAATTTTGGGGCGTTGCACATAATCTCCTCTAGAGGCAAGCAATCTTCCACACCTTCCAATCAGCATTTTGAAGAAAAATGCGCATTCTTTGTTTCTGGTAGGTGTAATTAACACCACAAAAAATAAGTGGACATGTGGACGAGTGTCCCTCACAAAATGCGGTTACACCGTTATTATGCATCATGATCTTTCACAAAAACGTTTAAGTCAAATGCAACGTCGCTTTGATACCAAATGTGAAATTAGGTGTAATCCCAATAGGAGGTGAATTGGGTATTTTAAAATTTCTAAATCTTTAAGTTCTAATTCTAAAATGACACAACCACACAAATACAAGTTTGGAGATACACATATTTCAATATTACACTACCTAATAGATTGAAGCTATGTATTCCACAACCAATCAGTATTTCCCAATCAATCACAAGTGCATGAAATATTTAAGACATACACAATATTTATGTATAAAATAAATAATCAAACGCAATCGGAAATAAAAATGAGATAAGGGAAGAGATATGCACACTCCATATTTTACGAGGTTCGGCCAACCCAGCCTACGTTCTTGCCTTGGGTAAACTACCCAAGCATTCCACTATACCGCTCCTTAACCTAGGATGAAACTTCCCGTTACAATCCACTACTTACAAGAGGCACAACTTCCTCCTTACAATCTGCTACTTACAAGAGACGTAGCTTCCTCCTTCGTGGTTCACAACCCGAACTGTAAATACAAGTGATAAAAATTTTCGGATACACTCATATGCTTCTCAACAAGCTAATGTGTACAAGTGAAATCTTAAACATTCTCTTAAGATATAACTTGAAGCTCAATGGAATAAATGTGTTGATCTCAATATGATATTTGTAATAAAAGAATATATGACCTTTGTATATAAAAATATGTATGATGAGTTTCTTCAAAGATCTATACCTAGTGCAATATATCTCCAAAAAATAATTTTTAAAATAATATGTGTGTTGGAGATCTAGGGCTTGCTCTCAAATAGTTTATGTAAAATAAAAGACTATGAAATATTTGAATAAAAATATGAAAGTGATTGCTTCAAAGGTTTAAATCCTAGTATAACCTTTTTCCCAAAAGATTTATCAAACAATGAATATATGAAAAAACTAGGATTCTTGCTCTCAAAAAAATATTAAATATAAAAGTATAAGAAAAGAAAAACTTTTGAGATGAAGATTTGAATGCCCAAATAAGATACTTGTTTATCAAACCTCAATACCAAAGATGCTTGCAAAATATGTGTGTGAATGCCCTTTGAAAAACTGAGAGAATGCTAAAAAATGTCTGAATGCGACAGAGTGTAGGCTAGAGCTCTCAAAAGTTATTTTTAGGGTTTTTAGGGTTGATATATATAAGAATTTTGACATCTAAATGTTTTCTACCCGTTGGATCAATAAAAATCTGCTCGTTGAGCTCTGGAGGGTCATTATGCCCAACAGACTCGTCGACTAGTGGACACACTAGTTGACAAGTGTCCTTCACTCGAACGTCGACGATACTAGGGGATTAGTAGACGAGTGGTCTATATGATAAAGTTAGGGTCTCAGTTTTTTCTCGTCGATGAGAACATGCATTCGTCAACAAGTGGCCTTCATGCATTCGTCGACGAGACCAAGGGACTAGTCAACGAGTTCCCTATTTTTCAGCCCTATTAACCTTCTAAAATGCAGATCCAACCTAGGTCAAGTATATATGAATATTTCATGAAAAACATGCATCCTAGGGTCCGTCTATTGGTTATTTTAAGCTTCCAACTATATCTTATGAGACATGTAAATAAAAATATGACTAAATGCACATTACAATTGAAAACTGGATTATCTTCATCCTTTTGCTTTTCTACTTTCATGGAATGAGCCAAGCCGTATGCACTTTAAGTTCCTTATAGCTTCCATAGCATTCTTACCATACATGTGTGCTAAGTAATGATCCTGTTCAAAATCTCAATGCACAAGTAAGATACTACGTGATTTGTTATTATCAAAACAGGATTAGACTTAAAGAGTCAACATTTTGCTTGAAAGGTTCCTTATTCTAGAAAGCTTTGAGTATAATTACACTCATATTTATCTCATCAAAGTTTTTTCTAGTCTTGAATTTTCCAAGGTCAAATTTTGAGAAAAACGTTTCCAAACCCTCATTCATTTACTTAGCAAACACTTGAGAGGAAAAACCTTAACTCTATTGAGCTTCAAATTTATGATCATTGAAGAGTGCATATTGAATTTTATATTGTACATCTTTGCTTATTGTAGACACCCCATTTTTTCTCATACCTAATACAACAAAAGTTGTTATTATTATTATTATTTCTATTATCCTTATTATTATTTTTACTATTATTATAATTATTTTTATTATCTTACTTTATTATTATAATTATTATTATTATTGTTATTATTATTATTATTATTATTCTTATTATTTTTGTTATTAATATTATCTTTATTTTTAAATACTATTATTATTACTTTATTATTATTATTATTATTATTATTATTATTATTATTATTATTATTATTATTATTATTACTATTATTATTATCATTGACTTTATTATCATGGTTTTTATTTTGCATTATTATCCTTATTATTATTATTATTATTATTATTATTTTTAAATATTACTTTATTATTATTATCGTACTATTATTATATTATTATTATTTTCAAATCTTGTCATTATTACATTACTATTATTATTATGATTATTATTATTAAGAATTATTATTAGTTGCCATATTCATTATTACTATAAAAGTATAAAAATTAAAATAAAATAAAAGAAAATAAAAGAGGGAGCTTTAGGGTTTTGATTTTTTATAAATAGGAAGGAAAAGAACACTCTTAAGGGGGGGAAGCACAGACCAAAGAAAAGGGGAAACCTTACCTTGCAGTCTCGTGCTGCAGCAATGGAGTCATCAACGTTTGCGCAGTCAACTAGATGAAACCAATCGAGCAGCGATTTCTTATCCGATCAATGCGAAACTTTATGAGGTCTTTTCTAATCCTTTCATCTTAATTGTCACCATTCAGATTCTTCTTTTGAGTTTTCCCCCTTTGTGTTAATTTCTTGCACAGCCGTATCACCGCCGCAGCAGTGGAGTCATCGGCGCCTGCGCATCTAACTGAACGAAGCCAATCGAGCGGCGATTTCTTGTCCGATCAATGAAAAATTTTACGAGGTTGTTTCTAACCCTTTCTTCTTAATTGTCACCATTCAGATTCTTCTTTTGAGTTTTCCCCCTTTGTGTTAATTTCTTGCACAGCCGTATCACCGCCGCAGCAGTGGAGTCATCGGCGTCTACGCATTCAACTGGACGAAGCCAATCGAGCGGCGATTTCTTATCCAATCAATGCGAAATTTTTCCAAGTTGTTTCTGACCCTTTCTTCTTAATTTTCACCATTCAGATTATTATTTTGAGTTTTACAACTTCATTTTAATTTATTGCACAGCCGTCTCACCGCCACAGTAGTGGAATCGTTGGCGTCTGCGCATTCAACTAGATGAAGCCAATCGAGCGGCGATTTCTTATCTGATCGATCTGAAACCTTCCTCGGTTGTTTCTGACTCTCCCTTGTTAATATTTACTGGTTTGATTAATTTCTTTGAGTTTTGTAATTTTATTTTTATCTCTTGGACAGTTTGCCCACACGCAGCAAGCACATACTTGCACGTATTCATTGGTATTTTATTTCTTGTATATACTTACTGTGTTGTATTAAATTATTGTGGTAGGTTTTGTTTGTTTTGTTTTATTATTTAAGGTTTAAATGTGTGTTATATCTGTGTATGAATTAAATGAATAATACTCGTAAGATTTTCAGTGGCTGTGTATATTAAATAATTAATAATGTTCTTGTAGGATTTTGAATGTCATAATATTTGTTTTTATAGTTAATATTCATATTCATATTTTTGTTATATTATTATTGTAAAGTTTTTATTATACAAATTTGTTTAAAGTTTAGATTTTTACTGCATATATAATATTGTTGTAAGATTTCTAATGTTTGTTTAGTTGATATTCATGTTTGTGTTCTGAATGCACATGTTATTTTATGGTGATTGTTATTATTGTAAAATTGTTATGGTTAAAACTTATTATTTAATATTCAATTTTAAATTTTTGTTGTATCCATTGTAAATGTTAAATGATGAATTATCAAGGTAGGGTTTTTACATATTTAGTAGTAAGGTAATATTACATATTTAGTAAATTAGGATCTTAAGCTTGGTGTTTTATTGATATTATATGTGAATTAATAATTTTAGTTATATGTATATCACGTATTAGCATATTGGTAAATATTACATATTTAGCATTTTTGTATTTTTTTTAATATTATATATTTAGTGATTTAGGGTTTAATGGATATTATATATATTTAGTAAATTTGCATTTTAATCACATGTTTAGCATCAATTATTTTTTAGTATATTAATATAGTTAGTATTAATTATTAGTATCTTAGTATTTTTAGTATTAACTATTTTTAGTATATTAATATGTTTAGTATTAATCATTATTAGAATCGTACTATATTTAGTATTAACTATTTTTAGTATATTAATATATTTAGTATCTTAATATATTAAGTATTAATTATTCTTAGTATATTAATATATCTAGTGCTACCTATTTCCAGTGTCGGAATATATTTAACATTAACTATCTTTAATATATTAATAAACTTAGTGAAACGCCCCGAACCCTTAAACCTGGCTCCGGTGCGTTATACCTGATCATATCCTCATAAATCATATTCCAAAACATACGCAGCGGAAAAACATGATCATAATCTCCATATAACATAATACCACAGTTTACTAATTCTAACTACCAACTATAATAAATTAATCATCCACCAGTATTCAATTATATACATGTCTCCAAAACATTATTCACTAATACCAGTATGTTTAACAACTATCCTTTCATAACTGAGTTAAAACATAAAGATATAAAACATAAAATATATATATCAGAATTAACATAAAAATATACCCTTTTTTCTTATATCTTCCAAAAATGTTATAGAACCTCGAGCTCTCTAAGCTCGATCTCGATGAAATCCTGAAAAAAAAAAATACATTTATATTCGGGTGAGACACATCTCACTAAGGGAAGAAACCATATATTAAAGCAGTGTGTGGCCAACATAAGTTTATATATAACATAATATTTAACATTTGAAAATCCTTAATATAATTTTCAAAAGCATTCCCTAATCCTAATCAAACACATGTGAATGTTTAACCCACGAGATTTCCCGAGGATAGGGGTGATTACCCGCCCATACAAGTAGTACCCCTCTGCTCTGATACATTTGGCAACTCGAAGGTCACAATTTAAGCATACCAGGGTACTCACCTTACTCAGTAAGCCCTCAAGTGATAAATTAATCTCGTACTCACACATTCAACAATAGTTTACCGGTAAAGGCCCTAAGGATAGGGAAATCTACCCGCCCATACAAGTAGGTTCCCTCTGCCCTAGTACGTTATGCGGCTACTGCCACATCTGTAGCTACTAGTGCACTCGCCTTACTCAGCAAGCCCTCAGGTAAAAGGTACGCCTCGCCCAATCGTAACATGTTCTACGTACATACGTACTTCTAATATCATAATACATCATTCTGTTCTGTCATTATACATTCATGCACATTCATTCCTATTCATAACTTAACTTTGCATTTCGTTTCACTTTAAGTGACTTTTTCCCATTTACATCATTTGCCTTTGTCATTTCATTTCATTGCCATTTCATCAGTCATTTCATTGCATAACATTTCATTTCATTACTTCGTACTACAGCTGGTCTTTAGCCATCATCAGTTAGTCTACGTAGAAACGTGCTAAATCTGCTAACACAGTTCCTTTTAGCTATCATCAGTTAGTCTACACAGAAGTGTGCTAGATCTGCTAACATGACTCTCTTTCAGCTGTCTTACATTTACATGGTTGCATTTAACATACACAGGCAACATTGTCCATATCATATTTTATTCTCATTGCTTTACTTACTTAGCCTGCATCTCATACATTTAATATATATTTGCACAGAATCTCATGCCACACAATTTAGCAATAAAATTCATACATTGCCTGTAAAATAAGCCAACCAACATTTAGTATTTATATACTGAAAATACCTTTCATTTCTTACATAGTTGCACTAAAAATATTTTTCCACTTTCATCCATTCATTTTTGCAAATACGTATCTAATAAACAACCCTGAATTCAAAAAAAAATATAATTTAAACAGTTTGCATTTTACCCATACTGAAACATATACACGTACATATAACACAATTTATTTTTTCATTAAATTTATAAAAATTTTGATTTAATATATATTTTTTCCCTTACCTGATTCCTTGAACAACGCCAATAGGGACTCTGAAAAAAACCTGCGGCTCTCACCCGGACCCTGAAATTAAATTCCTAGTTCCAATAAATTATTCCTTAATAAAATATTAATTTAATACTTCCTAGGTCCATAATTCCTAAATAAATAATAAAACCCTTAAATTTAGCCAAATTGCGAAATTTCTCAAATCCCACTCTTGCTTTGGAGTAGGGTCTAGAAAATCCCAATTGGAAAATTACCTACGTCAAAATGACGATAACGACGACTAGGACCCCGTGGTGGTATCCGTTCGTCGATTTAACCACATATTAACGGAAAAATTGAGAAAATAGAAAAAAATTACCTTTCCCCATGAGCAGTGCCTAAACCGTTTCATGAAAAATTTGCTCTAGTAGAAATGTCGGCAGCGGAACTGGGATTCCAATGGCACCTTCTATTCCCAATCCGTCGCAAACTCGCCGAGTAATTAAGAGAAGGAGAGAAGCGGAGATAGAGGGCTGGCGCGCGCACAGGAAAATTTCACTAGGGGGGGGTTTGCGCCTGATCTTCTTCTTCCTTCTTCTTTCTTCTTCTTCTTTCTTCTTTCTTATCTTCTATCAAATTCTTAACTTTACATAAATATATATATTATATATTACTTTAACTTACATATATATATATATATATATATCTTATTTTAATTATTATTATTTTAAAATCCAATACAATAATATTTAATTTAATAATTATTTATTTAATTATTTAATTTATCTTAATTTAAATTGATTTCTTAAATTTTTATTTTTTTTAATTTAATTTTTTTTCTTTTTCCCATGTCATTTTTTTTATTTATTTATCTGTTATTTTATTTATTATTATTATTTTTTTCTAAATTATTTTAATCCTTTTTAAATTTCCGGGTCTTTGCATTCTCCCCTCCTAAAAAAAATTTCGTCCTCGAAATTTGTTACCCGGTATTTCATTCTCGAAATTTGTTACCCAGTCTTTCATTCCATAATTCTATGATTCACCATATCCCACACCATAATCTCAACAACACAATTACGTACTTTAAATCCAATACACGTCCAAGTTCTCCATATAAGGACTAGTCTCATGCTAAGAAACATCACCGTCGATGGATTTACCGTAGTTTTCTAAAACTTTCGAATGAATCAGAAAATCACAGAAGTTCGCCAAGGGATTTCTGCCTCCAAGTTATAAGACAAAATCCTATACTTTCCTACACCATACCTACTTCTCAACACCTAACCTAACCCATCCATTTAGCATCCTTATCCTAACTGTTTCCTATACTCTGGTATAAATCATCTCTAACCTAATATTCTAACATTTCCATATCTAGGTGATGTAAAATTAATCACATTTTCGGCTGGACATTGCTCTGATACCAAATAAAATATCCCCATTTCGGGCGTTGTCACTTTCCCTTAGGGGCCTTGCACCCGTGGCAACAACGGGTACCTATCAGAGCACTCACTAAGATTGAGGTGTTACGTATCGCCGTCCCTCAATTCAGCAAGCCCCCGGGCGGAGAGTCTTACTTCGCCACAACCATTCATAAGCGAGAGTTCTCGAGGATCGGGCGTGTCGTTGGATTCCTAGTTCCGCTGCCGACATTTCTACTGGAACAGATTTTTCATGGGAAAGGCTTAGGCACTGTTCTTGGGAAAATGTAATTTTTTTCCATTTTCTCAATTTTGCTGTTAATACGTGGTTAAATCGACGAACGGACACCACCACGGGGTCCTAGTCGTCGTTATCGTCATTTTGACGTAGATAATTTGTCAATTGGGATTTTCTAGGGCTTACTCCAAAGTGAGAGTGGGATTTGGAAAATTTAGCAATTTGACAAAATTTAAGGGTATATTTATTTATTTAGGAATTATGACCCTAGGAAATATTTAAATAATATTTTATTCAAGAATAATTTATTGGAATTGGGAATTTAATTTCAGGGTCCGGGTGAGCGCCGCAGGTATTTTTCAGAGTCCTTGTTGGCGTAATTCAAGAAACCAGGTAAGGGGAAAAATATATATTAAATTAGAATTTTTATGAATTTAATGGAAAAATAAATTGTGTTATATGTACGTGTATATGTTTTAGTATGGGTAAAATGCCAACTATTTAAATTATATTTTTTTTCGAGTTTAGGGCTGTTTATTAGATATGTATATGCAAAAATGAACTGATGAGAGTGGGAAATATTTTTAGGATAATTAAATAAGAAATGAAAGGTATTTTCAGTATATAAACATTAAATATTTGTTGGCTTATTTTACAGGCAGTGTATGAATTTTACTATTAAATTATGTGGCATGAGAATCTGTGCAAATATATGTTAAATATATGAGATGCAGGTTAAGTAAGTAAAACCATGAAAATAAAATATGATATGGACAATGTTGCCTGTGTATGTTAAATGCAACCATGTAAATGTAAGACAGTTGAAAGAGAGCCATGTTAGCAGATCTAGCACACTTCTGTGTAGACTAACTGATGACAATTAAAAGGAGCTGTGTTAGCAGATTTAGCACGTTTCTACATAGACTAACTGATGATGGCTAAAGACCAGTTGTAGTACGAAGTAATGAAATGAAATGTTATGTAATGAAATGACTGATGAAATGGCAATGAAATGAAATGACAAAGGCAAATGATGTAAATGGGAAAAAGTCACTTAAAGTGAAACGAAATGCAAAGTTAAGTTATGAACAGGAATGAATGTGCATGAATGTATAATGATATAACAGAATGATGTATTATGATATTAGAAGTATGTATGTACGTAGAACATGTTACGATTGGGCGAGGAGTACCTTTCGCCTAAGGGCTTGCTGAGTAAGGCTAGTGCACTAGTAGTTACAGATGTGGCAGTAGCCACATAACGTACTAGGGTAGAGGGAACCTACTTGTATGGACGGGTAGAATTCCCTATCCTTAGAGTCTTTGCCGATAAACTATTGTTGAAACCCGGGTCTGGTGTGTTATACCTGATCATCCATAATTAACATAACATACGCAGCGGAAAACATGATCATAATCTCCATATAACATAATACAGAAAGTTTACTAATTCTAACTATAATCTATAATAAATCATCCAACACCTACATTTCCATAATTACATATATCTCTACAACATTTCAGTATGTTCACAACTTTCTTTTCTCCATAGACTTAAAATATAAGGACGTAAAATATAAATATTTGCATCTTATAATTAATATAGAAATATACCATTTTATTTTACTATTTCCCAATAATGTTATAGAACCTCGAGCTCTCTAAGCTCGATCTCGATGAAATCCTGAAAAAAAAAAAATACATTCATATTCGGGTGAGACACATCTCAGTAAGGGAAGAAACCATATATTAAAGCAGTGAGTGGCCAACATGAGTTTATATATAACATAATATTTAACATTTGAAAATCTTTAACAAAATTTTCAAAAGCATTCCCTAATCCTAATCAAACACATGTGAATGTTTAACCCACGAGATTTCCCGAGGATAGGGGTGATTACCCGCCCATACAAGTAGTACCCCTCTGCTCTGATACATTTGGCAACTCGAAGGTCACAATTTAAGCATACCAGGGTACTCACCTTACTCAGTAAGCCCTCAAGTGATAAATTAATCTCGTACTCACACATTCAACAATAGTTTACCGGTAAAGGCCCTAAGGATAGGGAAATCTACCCGCCCATACAAGTAGGTTCCCTCTGCCCTAGTACGTTATGCGGCTACTGCCACATCTGTAGCTACTAGTGCACTCGCCTTACTCAGCAAGCCCTCAGGCAAAAGGTACGCCTCGCCCAATCGTAACATGTTCTACGTACATACGTACTTCTAATATCATAATACATCATTCTGTTCTGTCATTATACATTCATGCACATTCATTCCTATTCATAACTTAACTTTGCATTTCGTTTCACTTTAAGTGACTTTTTCCCATTTACATCATTTGCCTTTGTCATTTCATTTCATTGCCATTTCATCAGTCATTTCATTGCATAACATTTCATTTCATTACTTCGTACTACAGCTGGTCTTTAGCCATCATCAGTTAGTCTACGTAGAAACGTGCTAAATCTGCTAACACAGTTCCTTTTAGCTATCATCAGTTAGTCTACACAGAAGTGTGCTAGATCTGCTAACATGACTCTCTTTCAGTTGTCTTACATTTACATGGTTGCATTTAACATACACAGGCAACATTGTCCATATCATATTTTATTCTCATTGCTTTACTTACTTAGCCTGCATCTCATACATTTAATATATATTTGCACAGAATCTCATGCCACACAATTTAGCAATAAAATTCATACATTGCCTGTAAAATAAGCCAACCAACATTTAGTATTTATATACTGAATATACCTTTCATTTCTTACATAGTTGCACTAAAAATATTTTTCCACTTTCATCCATTCATTTTTGCAAATACGTATCTAATAAACAACCCTGAATTCAAAAAAAAATATAATTTAAACAGTTTGCATTTTACCCATACTGAAACATATACACGTACATATAACACAATTTATTTTTTTATTAAATTTATAAAAATTCTGATTTAATACATATTTTTTCCCTTACCTGATTTATTGAACAACGCCAATAGGGACTCTGAAAAAAACCTGCGGCTCTCACCCGGACCCTGAAATTAAATTCCTAGTTCCAATAAATTATTCCTGAATAAAATATTAATTTAATACTTCCTAGGACCATAATTCCTAAATAAATAATAAAACCCTTAAATTTAGCCAAATTGCGAAATTTCTCAAATCCCACTCTCACCTTTGGAGTAGGGGCTAGAAAATCCCAATTGAAAAATTACCTATGTCAAAATGACAATAACGGCGACTAGGACCCCGTGGTGGTGTCCGTTCATCGATTTAACCACATATTAACGGCAAAATTGAGAAAATGGGGAAAAATTACCTTTCCCCATGAGCAGTGCCTAAACCGTTCCATGAAAAATCTGCTCCAGTAGAAATGTCAGCAGTGGAACCAGGATTCCAACGGCACCTTCTATTTCCCGATTCGTTGCAAACTCGCCGAGTAATTGAGAGAAGGAGAGAAGCAGAGATAGAGGGCTGGCACGCACACAGGAAAATTTCACAGGGGGGGGTTTGCGCCTGATCTTCTTCTTCTTTCTTCTTTCTTCTTCTTCTTTCTTCTTTCTTCTTTCTTCTTTCTTTTCTTAACTTTACATAAATATATATATCATATATTACTTTAACTTACATATATATATATATATATATATATATATATCTTATTTTAATTATTATTCTTTTAAAATCCAATACAATAATATTTAATTTAATAATTAGTTATTTAATTATTTAATTTATCTTAATTTAATTTAATTTCTTAAATTTTTATATTTTTTAATTTAATTTTTTTTCTTTTTCCCATGTCATTTTTTTTATTTATTTATCTGTTATTTTATTTATTATTTTTTTTTCTAAATTATTTTAATTCTTTTTAAATTTCTGGGTCTTTACACTTAGTATCTTAACATATGTAGTATCAACTATTTTTAGTACATTAATATATCTAGTATTATTATTCATTTTTAAATGTTTAGTATTACGTATATTTAGTATATTAATATTTCATTACTTACTATAGTATTTTTCAGCATATATATAGAGTCATGTATTCTATTATTAATATATATATATATATATATATATTAGTATTTTAGCATTAGAGTATTAATATTTATCATTATTTTTATCGTGATTATTATTTTTGTTTATATCATATATTGTGTTATTTTTACTATTATATATTTGTATTAATTTACTATTTTTTATTTTTATTATTTATTTTCTTAACTTTATGATTTTTTATCCCTATGATTTTAATGCGGGGGTATGAGCCTTCGGGCTTCACGTACCTTTAGCTCTGAGGGAATATATATATGTATATATTACATTTATTTATTTATTTATTTATTTTTATGTATATTTATAAATTCATAAAAGGAGTAATTTAAAGACTTATTAGATTGACTTAGGGATAATTTCAAATTAGTTAGGTATCGTTTGTAAGAACGGGCGTGTAGGGGGTGCTCGTACCTTTCCCTCGCGTAACTGAACTCCCAACCCCAGCTCTGGTAATATAGACCCATTCTACCCATAACGGGGTAGTAATCATGTGTTCTAACCGCACTAAAGGTTAGTGGCGACTTCAACATTCCATATTTTTCTTTGAAAACTACAATTGATTTTGATTTCGCCGCCCGAGGCACTAGTGCTCCCGGGACGTTGCCATAGCTTGGCGACTCCGCTGGGGACTATAAAGAGTCGAGCCAGTAATTAATTAGAAATTATCCCAAGTTCAAATTTAATAAATCTTTTAATTACTCCTTATTTTGTGAATATTATAATTTGTAAATAACTTTAATTAATTGTAAATATTTTAGTTCCATAATTTGTAAATAACCTTAATTAATTAAAAATATTTTGTTTCCTAATTTTTTTTGAATGTTAATTGTAGATATTTTGTTTCCAAATATTCTGAATAAGCATATTAATTGTAGATATTTTGAATAAGCATATTAATTATAGATATTTTGTATACTAATCATAAATATTTTGTTTCCTTATTTTTTGTTTCCAAATTTTTTGAATGAACATATTAATTGCAGATATTGTGTCTCCATACCTTTTGAATAAATATATTGATTGTAGATATCTTGTTTCCATATTTTTAAATAGCATGTGAATAAATGTGGGGGTAGCGGGATTAGGTTAAAAAATTGAATTCACACACTTTCACGCTCTATACCTGAGCTTTACCTGCTAAGATTAGATAGGGGTGTAATAGCGTTTGTCCCTTCGTAGCTTAAGCTTGATGGGACCCGCGAACCATCTCACTCAGTGCGAGTTTTGTTTGGATCCCTATGGGGGAGGATGAAATTTCAAACTGGGGACCTTTTTGTCAATAGGGATTAGAGCCTACCAACACGTACTGGTCCATAGTTTTCCCTTAACTAGGATAGAGCCACGAAGAAACCCTATAAAATAGGTGTACCTACCTTGGGTCGGGACATAAGCCACATCTTTCTCCACGTATAGTATGTTGTATATATGTTGTGAGATACTTTATATTATATCATACATTTTGCATATATTTTAGACTTATATACTACTTAGCCAGTATTCTAAAAAAACCCAATAATGAGACCATGGCCCATCCTTTTAAAAAAATAATAATAATAAAGCACTTGGGCCAAGTATTTTAAAATATGGGTCGACCCAACCCTTTTCAAATAACCCGGGCCCAATTTTTTTAAGAAATAACAAGCATAGGGCCAACCTTTTCCTAAGTAAAACCTCGGCCTAGACCTGATTTTCAAAAAGGGTCAAACCCAGATTTTGAAAATGGGCTTTGGCCCTATTACCTAAAAAAATCCAGGCCAACATTTTCTAAGCAATCCAAGCCCAAGTCCTTTTTAAACTAGGGCCTGATCCTATCATGAAATATATTGAAGCCCATATTTTAATATACTTGAGGCCCAAGTGCACACTAAAGTCCACAAGCCCATATTGAACAAATCCAATGGGTTGACTAACCTGGGTCAACCCCAACGTCAGATCATAATCTGACCCTTCATAGAATCAGAGGTACATGAACCGTCATCAAGGAAAGGAATGGTTAAGGAAAGAGTTGAATTGAAATTGTGGCCCATCAATGGCTGTCTTAATCTTGAAATCTTTCATTAGCGGGATGTTTTCAGAATTCTAGCAAAGTAGTCATTTAGGTTACATTGCATTCATGCATTCACACATAATTTCATGCATAGTCATGCACGATAGGCTGCATGCATGTTCATATCCCTATGTGTATGTATTTGTGCACTAGGTACACCCAAGCATAAACACTCATTGCATAACATAATCATTCCATGTTCAATTTCATAACCATGCATGCATAGTCATCTCCAATGGGTCAATAATCATATTCCAATTGTTTGCAAAATCATGAGCGAAGGTGGCAAAGTTAAAGATACGAGATTCCAGTATTGAGTGGAGCAAGATGATTTCTCTATAGAGAAAGGTTAGGATCATGGGAACTTGTTGCGTGATCATAGTAAGAATACAATAAATGTCATCGGGTTGGAAGATTGATTGGTTTTCAACTTCAAAAGTGAGCTCACATGATACAAAATAATGTGCTTGATCACCTAAGGGTGATGACAAGAGTAATGCATCCATGCTTTTCAGTTAAGTCATTTTGAAATTGAATGAAATAAGAATGTCTTTCAGTCTTATCTCATTCCATCCTCCTTGAACCACTACCTTGTGCCAAATTTTGTCCATTTTTGCTTGTATTTTGTGTAAGTGACATAGGAAATAATTTTATCAGTACAAAGGACTTGGAGCCATAAGTTGATTTTAGGGGCCTATTTAATGGGGTAAAAAAAAAAAAATGTAGATGAAGGAAAAGCCTTCAAGATGAAGTAAAGAACACCACTTCAAGATATTGTTAAGAAGCTTGGTGGGATATGGATTTCAAAATGATGAAGAGTCATAGGAGAAATATATAGAAACGACTTATCAAGTTTTGTTCTACATTCGTTTGATAAACTCGATGAAAAAGTCTCTTTTCTTTGTTATCTATGATTGGTTTCTTAAAGGTATGATGATTATATTGTGATCAAATGAGGGGTAGCCATCTTTGGTCGACTAGTATCCCTAAAGGGAACCAAATATTGATTTACCATTTGTTAACCAAGTTGAGCCTGGATGTTAAATCAATCTTTTCTTAAAAGTCAGCTCATCAAAAATGCAACCTGGGTTTAGGTCTTGTAGTGTTTGACAAGTCATTTGAGGCAATGATTATTACCAAAATGATGGTAGGCCATTTTTCTACTATCCAAAAAAAAGTAAAAGAAGAAATCCCTTGATAACCCTTTTGAGCCTGAAAAATTCATTCCTTGATTAACCTGTTGAAGGATCACACCCCACACTGGGGCAGTATTTAAAAAGATTGGTCTCAATTGAAGTTCAAATGAAAATGAAGTTAAGATTTCTTCATAAAAGTAAAAGAAAAAGTTACATTAAAAGAAGAAGATGATGAAAAAATGAGAAAAAAAAGAAAGAGTAAAAAGAAGAAAAGGAAGAAGAAAGAAAAATATGGGACATACTACATATGTGATCTTTGACCAAATTACCCTTAATGAAATCGATAAATTTTGGGCCTTATTTAAATCTTTCTTTCTTTAACCCATACCATTAGCCTACATTACGGTCCAAATGAAAGTCCTGACCAGATTGGTATACATTGTTGTCTCAAATGATTTGTCAGACTCAATGATGAGTCTGAACTACGTAATGACCTGATCCTACAAAGGTATGTAGGTAACTTGTTCAAATGACAAGTTTGGTCAATACTTCGCGAATACTGCACCACTGGGGCAGAAATCTTTATTAGGGGATGGGATTTTTGAGCCTTAGTTTCCTTATTCTTGGTGAAACCTAAATCCTAAGCCTACATTTCATCTCGTGTTTTAAAGTCCACCCTGAGATTGGAATATTGATCAGACTGCTTAATGAGACACTAGTTATAATTCAAGACAAAGAGTTTGAAATAAGCAAGAAAGAACCTCTAAGCCGCAACAATGGAGGAGTTATGGTTATGAGGCTAAAAAAGAAAAAGAAAAAAAAAAGTTTTGCCCATTGATATGATTCTATAAGCTAGCAAAGTTATATTAATGTCAAAGTACTGGTAAAATTTGTCTCCTATTTAACAAGCACAAGTTTGTGCATTCCATCCATATTCCCATTGAGATTGAGTTATTTGATTGCATGCTTATTCATTTAAATTTCAAAGGGATTTTAAAACATTAAGGATGCAATCCAAAGAACGTCCTTGTGGAGAAAATGTAAGATGGATATGATCAGCTACAAATGCATCTACTAGGGTAGGTGTCATGCCAAGATTCAGAGGAACGCATTCAGGGAGATCCATGTGAGTTAGGAATTCAAAAATATAGCCAAGATCAGAATTGGTTTTGTTACGAGCTCATTGGTAAATTGGCACGTCATCATGTATTTATAAAAAAAAAAAAAATCTCCTTGCCCTTCAAAGTTTTAAAGGAGGATGGATAGTCAAATGGTTTCAGAATCAGCAGTAGTTTCTATAAAGAAGATCCCTGTAGAGAAAGAGTGGTCTAACTGGGGCAAATATCATGTTAGGTTTCAAAATCCGTTTATTCAAGAAGAATTGAGTTTCAATGGGACCCATTCAAGGGCCTTCTTATCATATTAGAATATGAAATTAGGGTCAAGATCAATTGTAGGTCAACTGGGGCAGATTTTGTGAATTTCATTTGAGCCAAGCCAAGCACCTCCATGGCCGGATGAGTCAAGAAAATTGAAGCCAAGATCAGTAACAAATGATGGTAACTGGGGCAGATTTTGGTTTGAGTTTTGTTTGGACTAATTCTGATGCCAACATATCGAAGTGCATGATGAAAACATAGCCAAGATCAGTGGATGAGGAATGAAACTGGGCAGTTTTTGAGTTCCATTGGAGCAAATTCAAGAGCTTTTAGGATAGAATAAAAGTAAAAAATAGGGCCATGACCGGTGACATGCAAACACTGGGGTAGATTTTGAGCGCCTTTTGGAATTTGAAAAATGGCCAGAATCAGCGACAACATGGAATTTGAAAGCACACCCAAGATCAGAGATTGGGTTGTCGACTACAAGCACGTTGGAAGGAGAAAAGATCCATGCATTACCATACATCCCACACATTGCATAAGAAAGAAAATACAAAGGGCATCTCATGCAACATGCATACATCTTTGCATTCACGCATCATTATGCACACATAGCAACATATCACTGCATTCTAGCATCTTAGGTAGCAACATGCATACATATAACAATAGAACACCATTCATTCATACTTGCCTGGTTGAATAAACTTCTGAATAATTCTTTTGCATCCTTGACTGAGTCATTCTTTGAAACTGGGGCAGCTGGCCCCCATGCACAGATTGACATACTTTGAAACTATTGCAGTTGACCCCAGGAAGCAATTGATGCATTGGATGTTGAGTCTTAAAGAGGGTAATCTAAAGACAGCCAAAGAAACTCAGAATTTTGTTCCCGATCGATAATCCCCGGTGGAATAATTATAAACCCTACACTTGAGGACACTTTCTAGAAGAATCTCATGATCTTGCACCCAGTTGATCATCCTCATACTCACGCACTCGGGTTCCTACACCCAATGCACATCATTCTCTAACTTCGGGTTCCTACACTTGAGGCACATTGTCCTCACACTTCAGCGCTCGGGTTCCTACACCCGATGCACATCATTCTCATACTTCGGATTCCTACACCTAATACACATCATCTTCATGTTTCGGCGCTTGGGTTCCTACACCCGATGCACATCATCCTTATACTCCCGCGCTCGGGTTCCTACACCCGATGCACATCATCCTCATACTTCTGCACTCGGGTTCCTACACCCGATGCACATCATCCTCATACTTCAGTACTCAGGTTCCTATACCCCGTGCGAGTCACCCTCCTAAGTTATCGGGATCCTACACCCAGCACAAGTCCTTCTCAAAAGCCTTGCTAACGGGGATTCTACACCCGAGTCATCATTAACCATTGGTCCAGAATTCCCATCGAATGGTAATTAGACTCTCAGAATCCTACATCTGAGAAGCCTTCAAGATCCTACACTCGAGCAATTAGCTAACTCTCAGAATCCTACATCTGAGAAGTCCTCGAGATCCTACACTCGAGCAATTAGCAGACTCTCAAAATCCTACATCTGAGAAGTCATCGAGATCCTATACTCGAACAATCTGTAGACTCTCGGAATCCTACATCTGAGAAGACCTCGAGATCCTACACTCGAAGCAAGCCATCATTGTGGTCCCCTCTTATTGATCCATCACGGTCCCACTCTTATTAACCCTTTGCGGTCCCACCTTATTGACCCTTTGCGGTCCCACTTTTATATATTGACCCTTTGCGGTCCCACCTTATTGACCCATCGCGGTCCCACTCTTATTGGCCCATCGTGGTCCCACTATTTTTAACCTTTCGCGGTCCCACCTTATTGACCTTCCACGGTCCCACTCTTATTGACCCATCGCGGTCCCACTGTTTTTGACCCTTCACAGTCCCACCTTATTGACCTTCCACGGTCCCACTCTTATTGACTCATCGGGGTCCCACTCCTATTGAGCCATCGCGGTCCCACTATTTTTTTTACCCTTCGCGGTCCCACCTTATTAACCCATCGCGGTCCCACCTTATTGACCCTTCGCGGTCCCACCTTATTGACCCTTCACGGTCCCACTCTTATTAACCCATCGCGGTCCCACCTTATTGACCATTTGCGGTCCCACCTTGTTGACCCATCACGGTCTCATCTTATTGACCCATCGTGGTCCCACTCTTATTGACCCATCGCGGTCCCGCTCTTATTGACCCTTCGCGGTCCCACCTTATTACCCATTATGGTCCCACTCTTATTGACCCTTCGTGGTCCCACCTTATTGACCATTCACGGTCTCACTCTTATTAACCCATCACAGTCTCACCGTCTCACCTTATTGATCCTTCGCGGTCCCACCTCATTAACCCATCGCGGTCCCATTCTTATTGACCCATGGTGGTCCCACTTTTATTGACCCATCGTGGTCCCATTTTATTGACCCATCGTGGTCCCATTTTATTGACCCATCGCGGTCCCACCTTTTTTGACCCATCACGGTCCCACCTTTTTGACCTATCGTGGTCCCACCTTATTGACCCATCGCAGTCCCATTCTTATTGACCCATCACGGTCCCATCTTATTGACCCATCGAGGTCTCACCTTATTGACCCATCGCAATCTCATTCTTATTGATCCATTGCGGTCCCACCTTATTGACAATTTGCAGTCCCACTCTTATTGACCCATCGCAATCCCATTTTTTGATCCATTGCGGTCCCACCTTATTAACCCATCGTGGTCTCACTCTTATTGACCCATCGCGATCCCACTCTTATTGACCCTTCGCGGTCCTATCTTATTGACCATTTGCGGTCCCACCTTATTGACCCATCGTGGTCCCACCTTATTGACCCATCGCGGTCCCACCTTATTGACCCATAGCAGTCTCACTCTTATTGACCATTCGTGGTCCCACTTTTATTGACCCATCACGGTCCACTTTTACTGACCCTTTGTGGTCCTCTCTTATTGACCCTTCGCGATCCACTCCTATTAACCCTTTTGCAGTCTCACTCATGTTGATCCTTCGATGGTCATTTTTGGGAAGTCACACTTTGGTCTCTTTTGATGCATTGGCTTGGTCCAAAATCAGCGTCTTTTGTCTTTGCAGGTTTGTTGCTACAAATAACGTAGGAGAGTTCCTACTTTTACTTTGAAGCAACGAAGCCTACAAAGAGGGGCAGCTGTAGACACCCCATTTTTTTCCCAGGCCCAATACAACAAAAGTTGTTATTATTATTATTATTTCTATTATCCTTATTATTATTTTTACTATTATTATAATTATTTTTATTATCTTACTTTATTATTATTATAATAATTATTATTGTTATTATTATTATTATTATTATTATTATTATTATTATTATTAGTTTTCTTATTATTATTGTTATTAATATTATCTTTATTTTTAAATACTATTATTATTACTTTATTATTATTATTATTATTATTATTATTATTATTATTATTATTATTATCATTGACTTTATTATCATGGTTTTTATTTTGCATTATTATCCTTATTATTATTATTATTATTATTTTTAAATATTACTTTATTATTATTATTATCGTACTATTATATATTATTATTATTTTCAAATCTTGTCATTATTACATTACTATTATTATTATGATTATTATTATTAAGAATTATTATTAGTTGCCATATTCATTATTACTATAAAAGTATAAAAATTAAAATAAAATAAAATAAAATAAAAGAGGGAGCTTTAGGGTTTTGATTTTTTATAAATATGAAGGAAAAGAACACTCTTAAGGGGGGGAAGCACAGACCAAAGAAAAGGGGAAACCTTACCTTGCAGTCTCGTGCTGCAGCAATGGAGTCGTCGGCGTTTGCGCAGTCAACTAGATGAAACCAATCGAGCAGTGATTTCTTATCTGATCAATGCGAAACTTTACGAGGTCTTTTCTAACCCTTTCATCTTAATTGTCACCATTCAAATTCTTCTTTTGAGTTTTACAACTTCATTTTAATTTATTACAAGCCGTCTCACCGCCATAGCAGTGGAATCGTTGGTGTCTACGCATTCAACTAGATGAAGCCAATCGAGCGGCGATTTCTTATCTGATCGATTTGAAACCTTATTCGGTTGTTTCTGACTCTCCCTTGTTAATATTTACTGGATGTATTAATTTCTTTGAGTTTCGTAATTTTATCTTCATCTCTTGGACAGCTTGCCCACACACAGCAAGCACACACTTGCACATATTCATTGGTATTTTATTTCTTGTATATACTTACTGTGTTGTATTAAATTATTGTGGTAGGTTTTGTTTGTTTTGTTTTAGTATTTAAGGTTTAAATATGTGTTATATATGTGTATGAATTAAATGAATAATACTCGTAAGATTTTCAGTGGCTGTGTATATTAAATAATTAATAATGTTCTTGTAGGATTTTGAATGTCATAATATTTGTTTTTATAGTTAATATTCATATTTATATTTTTGTTATATTATTATTGTAAAGTTTTTATTATAGAAATTTGTTTAAAGTTCAGATTTTTACTGCATATATAATATTGTTGTAAGATTTCTAATGTTTGTTTAGTTGACATTCATGCTTGTGTTCTGAATGCACATGTTATTTTATGGTGATTGTTATTATTGTAAAATTGTTATGGTTAAAACTTATTATTTAATATTCAATTTTAAATTTTTGTTGTATCCATTGTAAATGTTAAATGATGTATTATCAAGGTAGGGTTTTTACATATTTAGTAGTAAGGTAATATTACATATTTAGTAAATTAGGATCTTAAGCTTGGTGTTTTATTGATATTATATGTGAATTAATAATTTTAGTTATGTGTATATCAGATATTAGCATATTGGTAAATATTACATATTTAGCATTTTTGTATTTTTTTTTAATATTATATATTTAGTGATTTAGGGTTTAATGGATATTATATATTTAGTAAATTAGCATTTTAATCACATGTTTAGCATCAATTATTTTTTAGGATATTAATATAGTTAGTATTAATTATTAGTATCTTAGTATTTTTAGTATTAACTATTTTTAGTATATTAATATGTTTAGTATTAATCATTATTAGAATCTTACTATATTTAGTATTAACTATTTTTAGTATATTAATATATTTAGTATCTTAATATATTGAGTATTAATTATTCTTAGTATATTAATATATCTAGTGCTACCTATTTCTAGTGTCTGAATATATTTAACATTAACTATCTTTAATATATTAATAAACTTAGTATCTTAACATATGTAGTATCAACTATTTATAGTATATTAATATATCTAGTATTATTATTCATTTTTAAATGTTTAGTATTACGTATATTTAGTATATTAATATTTCATTACTTACTATAGTATTTTTCAGCATATATATAGAGTCATGTATTCTATTATTAATATATATATATATATATATATATATTTTAGTATTTTAGCATTAGAGTATTAATATTTATCATTATTTTTATCGTGATTATTATTTTTGTTTATATCATATATTGTGTTATTTTTACTATTATATATTTGTATTAATTTAATATTTTTTATTTTTATTATTTATTTTCTTAACTTTATGATTTTTTATCCCTATGATTTTAATGCGGGGATATGAGCCTTCGGGCTTCACGTACCTTTAGCTCTGAGGGAATATATATATATATATATATATATATATGTATATATTACATTTATTTATTTATTTATTTATTTATTTTTCATATATATTTATAAATTCATAAAAGGAGTAATTTAAAGACTTATTAGATTGACTTAGGGATAATTTCGAAGTAGTTAGGTACCGTTCGTAAGAACGGGCGCATAGGAGGTGCTCGTATCTTCCCCTCGCGTAACTGAACTCCTGACCCCAGCTCTGGTAATGTAGACCCATTCTACCCCTAACGGGGTAGTAATCATGTGTTCTAACCGCACTAAAGGTTAGTGGTGACTCCAACATTCCATATTTTTCCTTGAAAACTACAATTGATTTTGATTTCGCCGCCCGGGGCACTCGTGCTCCCGGGACGTCGCGATACTTATCATAGAAGCATTTTATTTGTACACAAATTTATTTTTCACATCTTTGTATCCTTGCGGTTCGGGTAGTGAACTGTGTTCCAAGTGTGGGGTATTACTTAGGAAGTCTCCATCCTGTAAGGAGTGTGTCAGGCGTGTCGTATCGCCTGAAGAGGGGGACTCCACCATGTAAGAAGATTTGTAAATGGCTTTGCTATGCCCGGTTAAGTAAGCAGGATAGTGAAATCCTCGAGCGGGTTGGCTTGAGGCGAGGATGTAGACAGGATTTGCCGAACCTTGAAAAATATTATGTTTGCACTCTCTCTCTCTCTCTCTCTCTCTCTCTCTCTCTCTCTCTCTCTCTATTTATAGCACTTGCATATTAATATTTAATTTGTTGTGATTGTTATATTTGCTTTAAATATTTGCGTGCTTGAATGTCTATGGGATTTGTGATTGCTTAAAATGACCCTAGGTTTGTATAATACTAGTTGTGGTTCTAAAAGTAGGACATACTTGACTTAAGAATTTTAAAATACTTAATTCACCCCTCCTTTTGGGAATAGACAATTCCTCACAATTATATATATAAATATACAATATATGTAGACATTAGTAGGTTATTTATTTCCACGCATAACAATAAAATAATGAAGATGACCATTAAGTTAGTGTTAGTACAGATGTGTTTCTTTGTTAGGATCCTTGATTTCATGTTTGATGTCTAAAAAAGACCTTATCTAAGCGAGTGCTCAGAGACCATTGCGGCTCAGTCGCTCCATAGAAATCGGCCTAATCAAAGTGGAATTTCATAGGATAAATAGAGTAGATACAGAAGATGTAATGGTTTAAAAAAAAAAAAAAAAAAGTCCAAAAGGAGCTGGAGGAAGGAAGAAAAAAATTATAATGTATATATTAATAATAATATTAAAAAAATTAAATGGAAGTATCGACAAGTTCTCATTTCCCCCACATGCATCTCATCCCCATCCCATGCCCATCTCTTTATTTTTTTTAAAAAAATTATAATTTCACCAATATCCTCATACTTTTGTAAATTCAATTTTCCTCCCCAAAATTTTCCTATAAATAAGAAACTTTTAACCTTCATTTTTCACAAAAAACAAAATTCAAAGGAAGAGAATGATTAGTAAGTGAAAGAATTAGTGGTAGAGAGAATTTTTATTATACTTAAAATTTTCACTCACCCACTCTTTCCAATCTCACTTTGATAGAGATAAAAATTTAGTATGACAACTTCACAGGAATAAATCAGAGTAAGTAAGTTAGGTTATGCTAGTAGTTTTTTAAAAATATATATATTCATGAGTTTAGGTCTAATGTTTTAATTTCTCATGGAATAATTTATAGCATTTTGATATTTTTTTTAAAAAAAGATATTTTTAATATGAAAATCGTGTGGCATGAGCTCATTAAATTATGTTATAGGTTTTATAATACAATTAAGATATGGTAAAAATTTTATGGTGTTGTTCATTTTATTGCATAAATTATATATTAAATTTTTATGATATTGCTCATTTATTGCAAAAATTATATATTAAATGTAATGACCTGAAATTCTATACCACTTTTTTTTGTTACAAAATAAACTGCAAAATATAACATTATGATACTCCTGTATAATCTGCTATAACATCTCAGGCCCCAAGCAAGCACTGAGGAAAATCTGATTATATTACACACCTATGTAGCTGAAAAATATAAAACTGTTCATCCATATAAACAATACCAGAACCTAGTAACTCTTCCAATCCATACATATATATATTTACACATCACCTCAGTATCATCCACTCAAAAATACAATCTCCTGAATACACTTACCCTACAAACAGGGTAGTGTAGTCGCCTTCTCTATTTGCGAGCCTGATCCGCTCGCCTAACTCGATCACCTGAAAATATTAAATAACTGGGATGAGACAATGCTTAGTAAAAGGAAATATGCTATTACTAGTGTGTAGCAATTGAGCTTACATAAATATTATACTGATAAATAATAGAAACAATGAAAGTTGTATAGACAATATACAGTACATTTCATATCTATTATGGTTTAAAATACATCTGTAACATCTAAGTTTCTACTTATTCATACTTCTAGTATTGTAATATGTCTGCTGATATTTTGTAAATCTGTATACATATACATAACTGTGAAATATACCTTGGAAAACTATACGTCATGATTTAACCCCTCATGATAGGATTGTGTGGCCCGTAGGTGGGACTTAACTCTGGTTGGCCTACCAGGTAAGTCAACTGTAACTCTACCAATCCTTAACTCGGCCAATCTGCAACCTCTCCTAGGCATGGTATTGGTATCTACCTCGTCAAACTGACCACCTCAACCTAGTCTTCTGGGGAGCCTACAATCCCTCCAGACACGGTAGACGAAAACTTTCCACACTCTATCTAAGATGTGTGGTTGCACTCTGATCTATAATAGCAACGGTACCGTGTTCTGATAACTGATTATTTACTGAACTGATTCATCACAGTCTGATACTATATAGTACTAATATACATAATTATCTTGTTATTTCATCATGATTCCAAAATAACCATAACACCAAAATCTAATATGGAAATACTATAATATATGTACTATATAATCTGTAATACCATAGTGTTATGGAAAATAACCATAACACCGGAAGCTGATATGAAAATACTGTATTATCTGAGTTGTATAAACTGTAATATCATAGTGTTATGGCTTTAATATTTTGGAAATCATGGTAATCTGTATTAAAATATGTGTTTGTATTAACACTATAATTCATACTTTTGTAAAATTTGATAAAATTTATCTCTGCATAATAGTATAAATCATACCCATAAGAAAACTGTATCATTTCTGTACTGATCTGATAAGGTCTCATAAATATATTTCTGTATCGATACTATAAATCATAATAATTTAGAAACTGTATAATTTCTGTACTGATCTGTTAAAATCTCATGCCACACAACAAAACAAGTATATACCTCATATTCTAAAAAACTGTATTTTCTGATATATTAATAATTTGTAAACTGAGTAATGATTTGAAAAACACATAATTTATATAACCATTCTAAAGTTCCTAACATAGCATATTTCCCTTACCTAATTGACTGGAAGGCTTGCCTCCAACTCCACTCTCACGCCCCCGACGTACTATCCTCAAAATCCTGAAATAATACATATATACCAATTCCTCAATAAATCACTCATTTTCCCAAAAAATCATCACATTCATATTTCCTGAATCTGCAAACTCGTAATTTCCTAAACTATAATTTATCTGTAATTTACCTATGATCCTGAAAAAGACACTAGCTGGGATTCTCAACCTATGCCTGCTGGGTCCAAAAACACCTTAACCCTGAAAACATAACACCCTAATTTTACTCCACAAAACTCCAATATATCTCATATAATACAAATTCTGGACTCAAATAAGCTTGCTAATACTAAAAATACCTAAATAATCTACTTACCCTGATTTTGGGATGGTGTCCAAGTTGCCTTTATCAACAATCTATTTCAGCAAACTTGTAGAGAATCTTCCCAGGAGTAACATGGCAGCTTTCGATCATCGAATCGGAGAAGAATGAAGTCGGAATTGTAGAGAGAAGGAGAGGGAACGAATTTTAGAGAGAGAAAGAGAGCCTGGCATGCAATCCTCGCAGAAAAATGTGATTTTTGGCCTTATATAGAGTGTTAGTCCACGTGGCCTCGTCGACGGGCCACATCATCTTGTTGACAAAGGCAAGAAGGGATTTTGTTGATGAACTCGTTACCCTCGTCGACGAATTTCAGGCCCTGAAATTGGCCCTCTCGGTAAGTTCTCGTCGACGAGACACGTGTCCACGTTGACGAGCCCAAGAAGCCCGTTCATCGATGAACACTCTACGCTCATCGACGAGACCGTGTTGAACCCCCTTGAAAAATTTCTTCTCTCTCTTTTCTTAATTATTTAATTCTATAATTATCTGGGTTACTACATTAAATTTTTATGATATTGTCCATTTTATTATGTAAAATTATATATAAATTTTTCATGATTTAAATTATATAATATATATAGTAGTATGTTTTTAAAACCACTTATGACTTAAAGATTACAGAATTATAGATGCTCGGTACCGTAACTTACAATTTACAGTTTATAGAATGCACCCACACTATTTCCAAAGTGGTTTTACAGAACAATGGATTTCTTTTAAGTACACACCTAGTTTTGGACCAGGACTTAATAGAGAAAATCTCACTTACAGTTTACAGTTTGACTTAATTTAGTAGGTCAGCCAGTTAAGTCCAGTTTTTGCACCGCACAACTTTGTCATGGGGGTAGACATGACTTACCACTAACAGTTCTAAGAGAGATTTTTACAGTATAAGTAAATATGTAAATATATATTATGTGAACATGGTCATTCTTTTTAGCAAACATAAATGAAGATTTGAAGGAAAAAATTAAAGGAGGGTGTATATATAAGTAAATGTATTGTTTTATATAAAACAAGTATATGTATATATATATAAATAGTTACAATATATGGTTATAAAATTTTACTGCTATAGGTGATGGTAAAAATTTTATGCAGTAATTTTTAAATTTACTTTTATTTTAAATGCAGTTTTAAAGTTACAATATTAAATGTTATTTTACGAAATTATAATACTGTGAAAGTTCATCTTGGCCACACACTAATAATAATCTTTCTTATTTACTAAACGTCATCTCACCCCAAATATTATGTTACATTACAGATAATTTTGAATAGCATACTAGAAATCAGGCGTAGTAAGTGCGTGGCCGGAATAGAAAAAACAAATTAGATTAAAATTTAGTATAATACCAGTTAATTATATTTGTATTTTTTTTTTATGTTTGTAAGAATGTTGATTTTAATATTTGAGATACATTTGTAATGAAGTTAATTAGTACTCTAATTAATAAGACATTTTAGATTTATTTACTTCTGTTATAAATTATTTATAGAGAGTAACACCTCAGACCTTATCAGGTTCAGGGCGTTACATTTTGTTTGTTACAATAATAATAATAATAATAATAATAATAATAATAATATAAATTTAATAACTTAAAATGTGACACCATTGGTTTCTTTCCATGCAAAGGAGAGCCTCTAGAAAAATCTATAGAACAAAATCGATTTTTATTCGATTTGATCTCTTATCAAATAGGCTTATAATAAAACATGTAATCCTATTTATTTGATTCATAATAGTCATGCGTAGACCTAGAAAATGAATAAAAGTTCATTAATTCCAATCGAATCTAACCCGCTTAAATCAACTCATAGCTGATCCGCACATTAAATAAGTTAAATATGATTTAAATTTCTTTTATTTGTTTCTAAATAAATTGGTTGGCAGATTTAGGATTTTATCCAATGAATATTTGTTTATCTATTAACAACTAATGTTTAAATTCATTGATAATTCATATATCTAATTATACATCAATTCAATTAGTATAAGCTCTATTGGCCAAGGTTTAGTTCAACACTCCCAACTTTACACTACTGCACGCATTTCTAGGTATGCGTCTCATGCCCACATTCAAACTTAAGCCCAAATACTCAATTTCCTTGTGATCAAAACGAAAACTTCTAAATTAATGATTTGAAAAGTTAAAAAAAATTTATATTCATGTAAATATTTAACAATTATCAAATGATAATTTTAAAAATAGTTTTAGCTATTATGTTATAAAACAAATTGTTCATCGGATGGTAAAAAAATAATATTAGCCATGAGAATAACGAATTATTCGTCACCCATCATAGATTATCTAATGCAAACCGTCATAATTTGCAACTTAATATAGTCAGATATGGATTGTAATATCTTTACTCAATAATCCGCCTAATCAGCCAGATTCTCCAACCCAATCCACATTGTCAGGTTAGTCATGTGGGTGTAGATATATGCACAAAGAACCAATTCAAATACACACAAAATAAATAAATAAACATAATTTTCTTTTCCTAAAAAAAGTTTAAAATACCAAAAAAAAAAAAAAAAAAAAGGACAAGGATTAGCTGCAACAAGGTGAATGTCACATGGGGGTATTTTGGTAAGACAACACTTATAAATTTAGTAGGGAGTGTTAAAGGGGAGCAAATATCACAAGTGCTCAACTTGTTCATCTCTAATCAAATTAATGAAAAGTAAGTCAAATAAGGAAATGCCAAGTAGAAACATAAAAAATCTAAATAATAACATGCTGGCAACTCTAACATTTTTTTTTACAAATATGATTGTGAAAACAATAAATCTTGAGATACCAACTTGCCACATGTTTTGAACATAAATGCTAACTATTCATAAGTTTAAGGGTGTGATGGATTAAAATGTGAATTTAAAAATTACATTTGCATCACTTAGAACTGCAAAAAGCAAACAATTTGCACATAAATCGCATAACTGCTCAATTTTAGTATATCCAAGTTAGAAAACAAAGGAAAGCTAAGTAGGCTATTTATTGCTAAGCAATTTCCTTTGGTCTCTTACTAAGTTGAATTTCCTCATGAAAAAAGTACAAATAAACAACATTGTTTACTATGTCAATGAGATCATAAATCTGTGTCTAGACGTATGATTGTGTTTGAATAAGCAAAGGTTGAAAATATGTCCTAGAAGGTTATTTTTTAGGGGCTATGATTTAATTAGAATTTGTTTTTGGATGACTCGTAAATATATGCTAGAGTATTTTATATGTGAAGTGAATAGTTAGGGAGAATGAACCCACGATTAGCCCCTTAGTTAGCAGTTTAAATGGGCTGAAACGATAACATAATTAATTATATATAGAAAATATTAACTACATGGATGGTAAACCATGCAATCTAAGGAGGGAAAAGGAGGAGCTCAAGGTAAGTAATCACCTTTATTTTGGCTTAAAATTTGTTTTTTTGTTGGCGATAACACACTTTAATTTGGAGAATAAAAAAAAATATCAACGCATCAAGGAACAAACACAAATCATGTCTTTGGTTTGAAATCATAGAGAATAATTAGTATCCTAGAGATAATAAGAAAATCAGTTTGAATACTCATATTTTTATATGATAAAGCGAAGAAGAATTTTGTAAAATGGGTACTATGCGAGACGAGGAAGGAACAATATGAAAAAAAAAAATGTTTTCTATAGGAGCATAAATTTGGGGCTATGAATTGGTTTGCCTATACCATGGCTAATGAAATTAATTTTGGTTTTTTTTTAACCAAGTGCACATTAATCCAACCTAATACTTTCAATTTGTGTTCTAAACAAAGGGTTAGGAGATCTGCACAAATTGGCATGACAATACTACAATGTTATATGCCCTACCTTTTCTTTAGTTTTGACTTTTTTTTTATTTGGTTAATTCTTGGTTTATTTAATAATTAGCAAATAACGAATTATCCCTAGGAAGATGTGCATTTCAATTAAAGAAAACTAAAGGAATCTACTTTAATAGGATTTCATATGGGTTAAAAAACGAAAAAGGATATGTTTGGGAATAAAAAAAGTTCCTTGTGACTCAAATGATATTAAGATGACCCATTTTAGATGTTTTCATAGGAAATAATTAGAAAGCAATTGAATGAAAATGTATTGTTAGTGTGACAATCTTTAAAAAAATGATTGATGAAGAACAACAACAATGAGTTGACTTTTTTACTTGAATTAGGTGATAAAGTGACACAAGATTATTGAAGCACTAAGGTTGACCAAGTCAAGCTCAGGACGTAACCTTTGCTCCCCTTCAAAAGGGCTAAAGTTATAGCAACTCATGTCTGTCTTGTGAGTCCAAAATTTACAAGACTAAATGTAATATAACATTAAAAGACAACAATAAAAAAAAAATCCATAAAAACAAATGCATTGTCAATAAAAGATCATTTCAAAGGGAAAAGGCTTTTTTTTTTCTTACTTGCCACCACCATGGATTGAATTGGTGAATCAAGACATAGAAAACTTCATCATGAACCATCTAAAATACATGAATATGTACCAACCATTTGGTTTTGAATACTTTTTTTATCTCAATGTCTTTTTGTGGCTTTCTCATCATCCCTACAATAATGCTCCTTATCCTTAATGGCTCTATAATTATATGTTTTACATAAGTATAATTATCATTTTGGATATATAGATTATTGATCACTTTAGTATGTTTTTGCATCTTTCACTTATCATTATATTGTAGAACAAAAACAAAAAGCTCGTGCATGAATTATAGTGACATGTAATCACTAAAGTGGCTTCCAACCTAATGCCTGAGTCTTTCAAATTCATGTTCATTTCTTAAGTTTCAAAATAAGGGGGTAAAGTTCAATTATGAATAAACCAATAAATTGATGTGCTATCTGTTAGCCTTGATGGCCACATTATCATGGTTTATATGTTTTGATGATATTAACCTATATGTCGTTCCTAGTGTTCTTCCATCTTTGCAGATTATGTTAGTACAGGTACATGTACATGAACTACTGGATCAAAGGCAAAGATCGGACCGAGTTGACGTTCGAATAAGAAGATCAAATGGACACTTACTCGGAAAGGACTCAAGTACAATCAAAAGAAATTTTTAGTTTAATTATATGTAATGGGTGTGTGTTGGAAGTAGTGTATTTTGTAACTCTTATGGTTTTGATTCTTGCATAATTTCTAAGCAAGAGTTGAGCAAAATTGCATATGCATATTAGGACACTTGAGTTTATAGGTTTTCACTTAAGTCACAAACTCACATTTATAGTTTTCAAATATAAAACAAAGAGTTTGTCAAACGAATCCTACACTCATTTCTATTTTCCAAAGGGACAAGTTTTCAACATCTTGGTTTCATAATCATTTTCATACTTGGTCCCAATTTTATCAAAATGAGTCTTATATCCTAAGGGTTCAAAGAAAGTAAAGTATATTTTCAATAAAGGGCATACAAGTATATAAGATATCAAAATGATTTTTCAAATGTGTTTTTATTAACAAGATATCTTATATTCAAGGGGGGAACTCATTTGGACAAGTATTAAACTTTATTAGACTTAATATATTTCATATAATTTTTGTCCAAGAATGTTTTAAGTCATCAAAAGTCTTTTTGACAAGAAAAAACCGAGCAATCATCGTTTAACGTAGTGTAGCCTCAAGTCCTAAATATCTTTCGGTATTTTGGGCATAACTTTTGCTAAAAAAGTCCAAATAGGACGATCTTGATGTCTATGGAAAGCTAAGAAAAACTCCCACAACTTTTGTGTTAATGACTTTTTCTGATTTGGGGTAATCATCGATGTATGCAAGAAACCGTCAACGGTTTTAGAGAGCCCAGAAAAACCGTTGACGGTTTGGGACGATGATAGAACACAACCGGGTGAAAAATGGCTAGTTTTCAAAATAGTTTTTTAATAAAACCCTCCAATAGCCATGAAGCGGTTAGTAGCCCATTTTTTCCTATAAATCCAAGTTCTTAGACTTGCTTAAGAAGGTTTTTGATTATTGTTGATCATATTTATGAAAAATATCTTTGAATCTGAAACCTAACACTTTGCACTTACATTTTAGTTGTTCATTCACGAAGTGCTCAATCCTCTCTTGCTCATTGATCTTATGTGAATTATTCCTTGAAAGATAAGAGTGAGGATTTGATTGTATTTCATATTAGCTCATTTGAGGAGCATTTCTTTGTATATCATCTTCGCTGTAAAGGTTCTTCGTGAACCAACTTGGTGAAGGTTCTTCGTGAACCAACTTGGTGAAGGTTCTTTGTGAACCAAACTTGCAAGGCATCTTGGTGATCCTTGTGGCTCTTGGTGAGTGAGGTAGGAATTTGTTCCTGAGTTGTAAGGCTTCTCCGCTAGTGAAGGAGATCATAGTGAATTATAAAATCCTTGGCTTGGTGCTAAGGTGTGGACGTAGGCTTGATATCGAACCACGTAAAAATACTGGTGTTGTTATTTCTCTACCTTTACTCTTTATTTTATGTCTTGTTCTTGAATTTACATTTGATCTATTGTGATATAATTGCTTGCAATCTTGCCAATAGTTTTTATTTTGTAGAGAAAGTCGTTAGAACGCGAAAGAGTCCATTCACCCCCTCTTGGACTCCATTGTATATACTCTAGGGCTGGGATGGTTAACAAGTAGTACTAGAGCGAGGTGCTTGAATTTATCAAAGTAAAATTCAAAGCATAAAAGATTAAATGGAGTATTTGGTGAGCACCTCTTCCCAAGGACAATCCGTGACTAGACCGCTATTGTTCAATGGTTCAAACTACCCAGCTTGGAAAAATCGAATGACCATCTTCATCCAAACACATAATCTAAAAATGTGGCGTGTCATCTCAGAGGGAAATTATGAATTCAAAAATGCCAAAGGTGAACCAAAACAACTTGTGGAGTTGTCGGACACCGAAATAAGGTTAGTTGAGCTTAACCTTCAAACCAAAAAATTTCTTTACTGTGCTTTAAGTGACAATGAATACAATCGTGTTTGTGGTTGTGATACCGGTAAAGAAATTTAGGATAAGCTTGAAATCACTTATGAAGGAACATCTCAAGTTAAAAAGTTAATGAGTATGAAATGTTTAAAATGGATGAGGGAGAATATATCAAATCCATGTTTAATCGGTTCACACACATCATAAATGAATTAAAAGCATTCGGTAGAACTTATTTTATGGAGTATAATGTTAAAAAAGTTCTATGATCTTTACCCAAGTCATGGCATGCTAAATCAATCGTCATTGAGGAAGCAAAGCATCTAACACAAGTCACACTTGATGAGTTGATTGGATCACCTATGACCTATAAAATTAAGAAAAGCTTGTCTTCGGATCCTAAAAAGCTTAGAACGGATAAATGTATTGTTTTTAAATCATCAAGTCCAAAATCTAAAGAAATGCTAGAAAACGATGAGGATAATAAGGAAGATATGGAACCACTCATAAGAGACTCTAGGAAATTCCTTGAAGAAAAATAACACTTTAGGAAAGAAGAAATAAGCAAAATTGAGAAAGAAGCACATCCATGCTTATTGGCTAACGAACAAGAAGATGAAGTAAGTTCGGATGAGGAGGATTATGCACCTTCATATTATGAAGTTGTGAATAGTTATGTTAAATTGTTTGATGAATTAATTTTAGTTAAAAAGAGGAACAAAAATGTTGAGAAAGAGCTTGCTATGTCTAAGCAACGAGAATCCTCTTTGAAAGAAGAAAATGAATCCCTTAAAAGGAAAAATGAAGAGTTTGTTTTAGATTCTCAAAGAGAGCATGAAACTTTGAAAGAAAAGATAGAAAATTTGGAAGGAAAATTGTCAAAGTCCAAAGGCGAGAAACCTTGTCTTTGTTCTATCTTGAAAGAAGAAAATTGCTCTTTAAAAAGGGAAAATGAGGATCTTATGGAAAAAGCTCAAAAAGACCATGAAATTCTTCAAAGGGAAGTAGGAATTTTAAAAAATCAAATTGCAAATGTTTTGAAAGAAAATACTCTCTTAAAAAAGAAAAATGAAAATCATGGTAAAGTCACAATAGGAAAAGAAAACTCCAAAAGGTTTTTAGGAGTTAAAAGAAATAGCTTTTACAAGAAAAATTTGGAATCCTCTTGCAAACCACATGATCATGCCTTAACAAGCAAAAATAATGGAAATAAGTCAAGACTCTCACATGAAAACAAAATATATTTATATTGTGAAAGAAATGGTCACATAAGATATTTTTACCCTTATAGAGGAAATAGAGGCAAACAAAAGAAGTTAGAATGGGTAGTGAGGAAAAATCCATTGGGACCTAAGGAGGAATGGGTACCAAAAGGAAACACATGAATTCCTTGAATTGTTTCCTTAGAACCTAGGATTAGGAAATAGGATTTAGGTGGATTTGACCAAACCTAGGAGAAATAAAATAAGTGTTAACCAAGAGAATTTATATTGTGCTAAATTAAAAACACTTATTTTGTGGATATAGCTCAAAATGAGAAAATTCCATTTTTTGTATTTTAATTTGTTTAAATTATTTTTCTGGAAATTTTTTAAAGAATCATGCCAATATTGATGAGTTGAAATTATAAAACCAATGTGATGCTTTAATTGTGTATACCTCATTATTAATTGGTGTCTTTTTGAAAATGTTGGCTATTGCTTAATGGGATAAAAGAGCATGTGCTCCAAGCTTATTAAATGGAAAGACCTTGTTTTTCTTCATGAGAATTACTAAGGTTTTCAATTTTTAATTCAAAAGCATGTTATAATTTGTTTTGATGATATATGATCTTGTTTGGATACATAGGATGTCTAAGCATAGCATAATATATCCCATTCATGAAGTTGAGCTTTAGTGAAAGCTAATCAATGGAACCCATAGAGAGTCCATGGGAACTATCGAGATCCCAATGCAAATTGGCCCAGTGACCTTCGATATTACATTTTAGGTGATGGCAATAGCACCCTCATATAGTTGCCTTCTAGGAAGCGCATGGATCCATACGGCCGGGGTAGTTCCTTCTTCTCTTCACCAAAGGGTAAAATTTGTAATTGAGGAAAGAATGATTTGTGTGTATGGGGAAATAGATTTGATGGTTACTAAACCCTCCTCAATTTCATATGTAGACGCAGAAAAAGAGATACCTGATGATTCTTTCCAGGCATTTGAAATAATGAATGCAACTTACGTAGCTAAGGGATCCCCAATCCCTCAATCCTGGATTTCAGCTATCGCCCGAATGATAGCGGCGGAGATGATCAGGTCCAAATTCTGTCTTGAAAAAGGTCTAGGCAAGGATTTATAGGGGATCCCAACTTTGATACATTCACTAGGGGTAAAGGATCGATTCCGGCTAGGGCATGCACTCACCTTTGCAAACCATAAGAAGAAATTTGAGGAAAAGAAAGCGCGAAGGATGGCAAAGTTTGTTGGACAGATAGACAATTCACAGAAGATGGAGATTCCTACCTTGAGGGACATATTCCGAAGTGGGGGGGGGGGGGGGCGCAGTTGGCGTAGATAGGTCAGAGGATGGGATAGATAAGCATTTCAATTGTGGATCCATTAGACGCTGAAGACAACATGGAAGATTGGGTTTATCCCATGGCCGCAGGGGTAGAGCTCCGGAACCGGCACGAGCTCAAGTATCTTGCAAACATGATGTAATGTAGCAGCAATTATGAGTTTTCCTTTGTTTTATTTTTCTTTTTCTTTATTTGAATAAGAGGACGACCTTGTTGAAATCCATTTTGAATAAGTAACGAAATAAAAATTTTTATTTTTACATCTCATTGCATTCTTTGTGTACTTTTTGTCGAATCTTGTTTGTTTTGCTTGTGTTTCATGTAGGAATACGAGAAGTAACTTTACTAGTATCAATGAATCGGAAGTAGAAATTAACTTTGAAAACCTGGTTAATAAGACAGAAATAGAGGAAGGGGAATTGAATATGCCACCTAAAATGCAAAGAATGATGGAGCTTGAGGAAAAATAGGGCGTTTCTAGTGAGGATCCCACTGTTACAATAAACTTGGGAATTGAAAAATAACCAAAATAAGTAAAAATTGGGGCACTATTGACTGATGGGGAAATGAACCAAATAATCAATCTCTTGTAAGAATACATTGATGTATTTGCATGGTCATATCAGAATATCTCGGGGTTGAACGCAGACTTGGTAACACTTAAGATACCTACTTATCCATATAGTAAGCTTGTAAAATAGAAGTTAAGGAGAATGAGGCTAGAAATGTTGTTGAAAATAAAAGAGGAAGTTAAAAATCAGTTTGAGGCGAGGTTTCTAGAAGTAGCTAAATATACCGAATGGATGGCTAACGTAGTACCTATAATGAAGAAAAATAGAAAAGTGAGAATGTGTTTTGATTATAGGGGTCTAAATAAAGCCATTGCCAAAGACAACTTTCCATTTCCTCATATAGATGTTCTAGTTGATAACACCGTAGGACACTCCGTTTTTTCCTTCATGGATGGGTTTGTTGGCCTAACAAGGCTTTGAATCTTATTTTGATGATGACAAATCAAGGTTACTTAACATATTTGGTTAAGTGAAGTTTCAAGACTCAAATGCTTTGATAGAGATCAATATTGAGTTTATTAAAAGCCTGGAGTTAAAGATAGAAGATCTGTTGAAGCTAAAGTCTATTGAAGAAAGAAGCCAAGATAGACACAAAGAATGGAAGCAAACTGCATGAAGATTTAGTGCTTACAAAGTTATAGTTTCTAAGAAGTCTCATGTAAGTACTTCACGATATCAATATAATTGTTTGAAGCTCTTAGGATCTTTATTTGACTTAGAAACTTGATTTTGAAAACCATGGAAAATATGTTTTTTTTAAGTCTCATTTAAGTTTTCCAAGATCAAAGATTAAAATGTTGAAATCAAAGCTTTTGCAAATTTAGAAAAGTTGTAAGCTCAAGCGACTGATGTGTTTTGATCAGGCAACTGACCTTTTTATGCTAACAAAATTAAGCAAACAGAACCGAGATAGGCGACTGACTCAGCACTATATTTTAAAATATTCGCTAAACTATAAAGGCTCAGATGATTGACCCTCAGGGCATAGTTGACTGACCTTCATAATTTTAAATTTTTAAACAGTGAGGGAAAGTTTCCAAAATTGATTTCTTGGACTCCAAACTTTGAGAAAACTTGGAAAACACTGCAAGTAACTTGGGGAAGACGAATATATATTTTTTAACTCTATAAATACATGTTAATTTCAAGAATTACGAATAACAATAATTAGGAATCAAGCAAATTCATACTACACGTTCAAAGCCATCTTGCTGAAAGTTTTGCTGAAAGGCTTGTTGTGTTCTTGCTAATAAAAACTCATGGTTCTTTGATCTTTCTTATTGACTTTTTGAGTTTGATCTCTATTTTGATAATAACAAAGCACAAGGATCTTATGTGTGTTTAAGTGCTAGAAAAAGTTTATATCTTGGCACGTACATAAGATTAAAGGGTCATGGAAGTCAGGAGGAACTTGAAGACTATACAATCTTGTGCACTCCTTGGAAGACCGAAGAGCAAAGAAGATTGAAGACATTTAACTATTTCAATTGTAATTTCATTTTCGTTTTGGTCTGTAATAATGCATAACATGCATAATGTGGATGATAGCTCAGCGATGACCCTAGACTAACCGTAGGGGACCCAACACCTGCACAAAAAATCTTTTTCTAAAAGGCTAAAATCATACAAGGGTTTTTGGTATAACTTTGAGATAAAAAATAAGGCCAAATTTAGGTCGACCGACGTTGCATTTTTAGGCTTAATTAAAAAGCCTCGTTCGACCGAACCATTTTAGTTTAAAATACTTTAGTCGACCGACATGCTAGAAATTAAAGTTTGACGATGGCTCAATCGACCGACCACTTTATCAACGTAGTGTCCATAGTCAACCGACCTCTGAACTCAAACTTTCCACCGTCCTCAGTCGACCGACATTTTTAGTTCAAAATAGCCACAGTCGACTGGCCTTTAAAGCTGGGCAAACCGAACCTTAGGTCAGCCGACCGAACTTATGAAAAAAAGGAAAATTGCCTTAAGACAGCTGACTGACCCTTTGCTCAACTGACCGAACATGTTTGAATTTCAAATTCTTTGTGAGGGGTCAGCCGACCGACATTGAGGTTAGTCGACCGAGGCTCTTGGGTTGGCTTATCTTTTAAGTGCTAATTGTCATTAATTTTTCACTTAATCTTTTCTAAAATGACGAGCGTGTTCCCAATAGTTATATTTTTCTCAAACTCTATAAATAGTCCCTTCATAAACATAATTAGTAAGATGATTAGTTGAAGAATTCTCTAAAATAGTTTTTCATCTTCAAACTTTATTTTTCACACTCTCTTACTCATATTCATTTCAAAATCATTTTTTAAGAGAGTTTTTGATTGTTTCACTCACTTTCTTCATTAGCAAGTTCTTTGCTCTTGAGGATTGTTTGAGGAGTTATTTATTCGAGCATTTAGTTTACATTCAAAGCATAAATAATCTCATTTTCTTTTCACTTTGAAAATCTTTTTGAGAGTAAGCTTTGAGATTTCTCCACATATTTCCTTAGTAAATATTTTGTTGGAGAAATACATTCTTGCTTAAGAACATTTTTGTACATAGAATTTCAAATGCTTGTATTTTGTTTTGTGCAAAATTATTTGAGAGCAAAACCCTAGGTTCTCCTACACTTTACTTGAAAAATATTTTTGAAGAAAAATATTATTTGGGTTTAAATATTTGATCACTCATCATATATACTTTATTCAAAGATCATATTGAGAAAAATACACACTCTCACTTGAGCTTATCTCATATCATAAGTGAGTGCATTTTGAGCTTTATTGTGTACACATCTTCTTATTTGAGAAGCATTTCTTTATACAAAATATTTTTATTATTGTTGTATTCCTGACGTGTGGTCGGAAGAGGATTGCATTGGCCTATAACGTGCACTGGATTTGCTCATACTCAATTAGGAGAGCACCGAATAGACTTAGACCTGGTTAAGAAAGTCTTAGACTGGTTCAGACCCAATTAGGAGAACTAGGGGCACCGTCCTCTAAGGTGTAGTTATAGGTTGGGGTTAGCTATGTAATCTAACCTAGGGTATTCCCTTGCCCAGTAAGGTGAGGGTATTGTAATCAGTATCGCTCCACCCGTTAAGTGAGCACTTAGTGGAATCCTCTTACTTGTTAGTTTGAGGCGGGGATGTAGGTAGGATTGATTGAACCCCAATAACAAATATTGTATTAGCCCTACACTTTTGCTCTTTAAATTTCTGCACATGTATGTTTAATTATTTGTCATATTGATTACCTTACATACATGCTTTATATATCTATTGAATTGATGAATGCTTAGAAAGACCCTAGGTTGTGTAATACTGATTGCTATTTGGAGTTAACCTGGGAAGAAAATTTTAATACCCAATTCACCCCCCTATAGGGAATACACCATACCTATCATTTCTACTGAGATTTTCAAATCAAGTTTGAACCACGGTGATATTTATATGAGTTTCATTCTTTATATTGATTTTTGCTGAAGTGTATTGTTCATAAATTGTACAAATTTGCTCTAACAGAGAGTTTCTCTTGTACAAACCAAAGTTGCTCTTGTTTCTTGTTTTCTTGACGATTCAGGGTTGTTTGGATCATTGCCTAACAATAAGGGGTATTTTTGTTAGAGAGGGATCTCCACCTCATAAAGAGAGAGGTTGTAACTTTGCCTAGTAAAGAAAGTTGGAAAGGAAAATCCTCACAGCAGTTGCTTGGGGCAAGGACGTAGGCTGTTGGTCGAACCTTGTAAAAAATCTGGTTCTTAGCTCTTCTCCCTACTCTCTTTAATTTACTGCAAGTATATAACTTGCGTGTATGATCATTAAATACTTGCTGAATTTTGGAAGTTGCTAAAATTACTAATTTTGTTTCATATCGAAAATCAAGGAATATATTGGTGATCATTGATTAGGTTAACAAGTTCGAATTTAATATTTTGGTTTTTATTTCACTACTAAAGTTAATCTTGCTCAGCTAATTAAAGGAAAGTTTCAGGCTTTATTAAATCAAATCTTTGAAACTATTTCTCAAGGAATAAAATCTGGTTTTGAATATAAAATGTTCTGAGATTTTTTAATCTATCTTATATTGGTACTCAAAATTTACAAGCTAATTTTGAACATCATAAAAAAACTGAACTTCGATTGATTGTTGGCTATACTTGATTGTTAATTAATATTATTTTATTTGAGTGATTGTTGAAGGTTGATTGATTGCTGAAAATAAATTTGTTGGTGTTAATACTCAACAAAAGGAACTTGTAAAACAAAGTAGCAAAGAAATTTTAAATTCCCTATTCACCCCCCTCTCGGGAGTATACCTAGACTCTCAGGGTTCTTGGGAGATAATCAAATTAAGATGCCACCAGAAGACAAAGAAAAAAACTATGTTCATTACTTTGTGGGGAACCTTTTGCTATAAGGTTATGTCATTCAATCCAAAGAACGCTGGGGCAACCTATCAACGAGCCATGGTGACCTTGTTCCATAATATGTTGCATAAGGAAATGGAGGTATATGTGGATGACATGATTGTCAAATCTCGAGACGAGGAAGATCACTTGGTAAATTTGAGGTGGCTATTCAAAAGGTTGAGAAAATGTCAACTGAAGTTAAACCTAGAAAAGTGTACCTTTGGCGCTACTTCAGGGAAATTACTAGGATTCATGGTGTGTAAGAAGGGAATCAAGGTACACCCGGACAAAATAAAGGCCATCCGAGAAATGCCAAGTCTAAAGACTGAAAAGGAGGTCCAAAGTCTCCTGGGTAAGACAATTTGTATATTAGGCAGATTATTAAGTGAGAAAATTACAAACAATGTTTAACTCAATTAAGTGGTGGATTTATGGCAGCTTGGATCGGATAATCCATGATGGATGATGGATACTTCATAATTCCCATCACAAGTATAATTTATTTTAACATTCAATGTATAATTTATTTTGACACATAATACCCAAAGTTATTTTTAAAATTATAGTTTGGTAAATTGTTAAATATTTAATGATCAATAACAAATTAAGTACAAATCTTTCTTACCTAGTAACTAAGACATATTGTTAAACATTTAATAACCAATCACGAAATTATAATTTTTTTTAAGATCATAAATTTAGGATTTTTATTTTGATAATGACATTTGACCTTGAGTTTGAATAGGGCATGGAACAAACTCAAAGGGCTAGAGGCATACACAGTAGTGCAAGAGTTGGGAGTGTGGAACTAGGCTTTGACTAATTGAACTTGTGCTGGTGGGGGCTAATACTTGATAAGCACGAGCATATAAAATTATCTATAGTTTTGAGTATTCATTGTTAATAGGTAGACAAATATCCCTTGAACAAAATTTAGACTCATTTAACATGTAGAATAGATTATGAATCAATTTAAGTGGGTTGAATTTCAAATAGTGGATTTTATTCATTTTTCTTTATGATATAACTAATTTGGAACAACATTGATTCTTTTGGGATTTCATTTTTTTTTTCCACTTTTTATGTGTTCAAATGAAACTTTTACTATAGAGAATTTACTCTTTCTACATAAACATTTGTCCTTTCTATGCGAGCACATCATAATCACTAAAACCCTGTCATTTAGATTGAATTGATATCAAAAGTTTTGAAAATGAAAAATACATTAGGTTTGACAAATCTTGTACTATTTGGTTCACTATTTTAAGTTTATAATTTCTATAAAATAACAATTGTGCAACAATAGAAGTGTCATACTACTAGTTTGATATTCTGATAATTTTGTTATCACTTTCATAAACAATCCAAAAGTGTTCATAGTGAAACTAAATTTTGCAAATATAACCAACATGCCTAAGAAGAAAAATCAATGTCTACATCAAAACATAACTAACATGCCCCTTAAGCCTCCACAAAGGATTATCAAACACAAAAAACATGAGCATGTCATTATAATTTTTTAGAAAATATTTTAAAAAAATAAATATTTTTTAATAAAAAAAATAATATCTTAAAAAAAAAATATATGCAACAATTACAAACTGCAACCATTAAAAAAATAAAAAGGATCAAACATCATGCTAACCATAAGATTCTTTACAAAAGACAGAAACCTTTGATCCAATCAAAAAAGCAAAATTATTGTTAGAGTCATGATGCATTTTTCTACAACTTACAATAGAGATAGAATATCACAAATGACCTAACTATACACTGACTAAAAATTTCTAGATGTTTAATTTATTCAAAACCATGAAAAAGAGAGAGAAGTCGAAAAATTAGTATCAACAACCACCATATACTTTACAATAGCAATAGGACTGAAAATAAAATTTTTAATTTTATCCTTTTGGTTGGAGAATTTATGTGGCCGGGATTTGAATTGAACAAATACTCGATGAAGATGAAAAGTGTGATAATTAATTTTTTGGATTTTGAATGAAAGCGAGATTTTAATGTTTTTCATGAATGATTAATTTGTGAACAAAGTGGAAGTCTAATAGACGAGGAGTGAACATGGAAAGGGATGATATTTTGATTAATATAATATTTAAATTTTATAAATATAAAATGAAGGATAAAATTAAAATTTTAATTTTTGTGGCTACTTCACTCTTTTACTCTTTTACTTAGTTAAATTCTATGGATTGATGTGAAACCAACGATGCCCAATGAGCCCAACAATATAACGGCCCATCAAAATGGCCATTTAGGGTTACTTCTCCGGCACTTCCCGCTACGACGAACGTCGCCACAGCACCAAGAGCAGCCATGGTTCTCAAGTACCTCTCTCTCTCTCTCTCTCTCTCTCTCTCTCTGAATTTGTTCTCCATTATTTCGAAGGGCTCGTCACCATTTTAATATCTGACCTGTGTGTAATGCATGAATTCTTCCTTATACTTATTGTAGATCTCTTTGATGTCTGGATCTCATGGTTGTTTTTTCATCTTCTCCCTTCCCTTGCACCATGCGGGCGTGTGCTTCGGTGTTGTCCTCATAAATGGAATGGATTGGACACAATCTGCTTGTATGTGTGCAATTTTTAGCTAATATGAGCTTTGCTAGGCTTTGTAGTCCAATTAGTCGTAAACATGTGGGCCATCAGATGCAGATTAGGAGCCAATAGTGGAAGAACTGCGTAGACTCGAAGAAGTAGCTAGATGGGCTATTGGAACTTGTTAGCTATGTGCCAAATTTCACCATTGTCTGATTTTATTACTCGTTTCTGCAAATCCAAAACGACATATTGTTTATGGCCTTCTGATTATTGTTTCTTTTTGCTACCATGTTGGGATTTTGAGATCACTGATTGTCAGGGAAAGAAAAAGTTGATTGTGAGGTCTGTGAGTCATTTAAGATGTGTCGAGGAAACAGTTTCAGTCAAGTATTTCATTAATTGTTTCAACATATAATTTTTGAAGAGATAACTACTGGACAGTCTGCATTGCAAACCTAACCTTTTGCGAACCTAGGCATTATTTTTGTTTCTAGATCCTTTCAAGAATACCCATGATGCCTTGTCATAATACCTTTTATGATATTGCCCCAAAATTATGTATTACTAACCACCCTTTCTGTGTAGTTTGCTCCTGTGTCCTGACTGAATCTTAGTGCATTGTACAAGGTTACTGTTGGCTTTGTAGTTAGTTTCCATTAAGCAGGTGTTAATGGGGCAAAGTTGTACGTCTCGTGCTAGGATGGAGGTAAGGATCTGAGGCTAGGAAGCACAGACGCAGTGACACTCTAAATCCATGGAGTGTCAGTGTCTGAGATCCTCTGCTGACATGGAAGGACGCATATCTGACCAAAATTTAATTTATTTTCTTAAATGGCCAGTTTGGGGCATTTTAAGACTCTTTTGGATGTGTTTTGGATACTTTCGAGACCACCCTATCTTGATTGTTTTCTGCTTCTTGGTTTCTGGGTTTGTTATTGAAGCAGTTTTTTTGCATACTCCGTGTTGGTTGGGCTCATGATATCTAATAAATTTGGTGGTACTTTTATGAATGTTTAATATGAAATTATGAAATATTAATGCAATCAATGCACATGGATGAAATATATTTGTAACATGTGTATGAGAATGCCTAGAATTTATCTTCCATTTATTTTACCTGAATATTTTACATCCAAAATGGAAAAGCCAATAAATGTGCAAATGTATATGTATATATGCATTGTAAATTAATTATTTGTGTGTCCTTGCTGTGTTGCATCCCAGTTTTTTGAAACATCCATATAGCCGTCTCAGTATCTTGTTGTGTCTCTGTCATGGATAGGTATTTGTGCTTCCTTGGTGTTAATGCAGTCTTTGGACAGCTTTCGAGGAAAATTCAGTTTGAGATTTGTTATCTTGTGAATGGTTTCGGTAATTAAAATTTTAATCTGAATTATATTGAAAGAAAAATTGCACCCCAAAAAGTCCAAAATAGAGAAAATTCAGAGTGGAATTTTTGCTGCAAGAGTAGCAGAATATGTCCTAGCACGATGGACCATAGTGTTAAAGGCACTAGTTGCACCGAGGCACTGAAGGTTTCTGAAGCCTAGGCGCGAGGTCAAAGTCATTACAATTGGATGTAAAATGCCTTGTATAATAAATTTTTGATTTTTGAAAATAGCAGCACTAATATTTGAATTAGGAAATACCTTAAAGATTCAGTAGTTTGACTTATATTATAGATATTAAAGTAGTGGGCATAGAATTCAACTTATCAGTGCCTGTAGGGAAAAAAAACAGCATGCAGATGTTTTTCTGTTAACTAAAACAAAGCAGCAGAATTCCCATAACAAACAGCTAAAAAAGAGAGCATCAAAATTTGGAGGGCAGGGGGGAGCTGGTCATGAGAAATAGAGGAGGAAAAAAGAGGACCGCAGCAGTTCTGATCATGAGCAGTGGGCCAGAAGAAGAAAGAAGAAAAAGCTGGGTGATCAAGAGGAAGAGGAAGAAGCAAAAGAAACACAGTGAGAAAAAGACTGATGTGGTCTTCCCTCATGAGAAGAGAGCTCATAGGGCTGCCTTGTTTTAGTAGCAAAGGTTCTAGTTGCTGCTGCCTTCAATCAAGAATGAGGAGCTTGAGAGACACTGCAGTTTGCATAGGAACGGATAATGACAACTCTGATCCAATATTCCTCCCATTTTTTAATCATACACACATATTAAGATGGTTCAGATTGAAAGAAAAAAAAGGTTGTAATAAGTCAAAATTGGATAACTCCCACAAGTCTCCCCAGTGGCAAAAATATAGAGAATGCTTTTTATCCATTAGGAGTTTGAATCTCATACTTACCTGGTGGAGGGTGGGAAGTTAGGCAAGCCCCCTACCCCGGGAATTAGTGAGGGCCTCAAAAGGGGGCCTAAATACCATTGGTTGAGGAAAAAATAAAAAAATGGACCAGGTGCACTTCAAAAAGCCTCATGCTTAGTGGATAATTAGAGCTGCAAATGAGCCAAGCCGAGCCGAGCTTTAATGTGTTCAGGCTTGGCTTGGTAAACAAAAAGCTTGGCTCGGGATCAAGCTCAAATTAGAATGAGCTCAAAAATATGGGCTCGAGCTTGGCTCGAAAATAAAACTACAAGCCCGAGCTGAAGCTTGGGTTTGATTCATTTTATCTTCCCACATGCTCAATATTTCTAATTTTGGTTCAATATTTTTCTAATTACAAAAACTTTTGAGTCTGTGAAGTGAACTCTGGGATCAGCCAATTCTATTGGAATAGATGAAGCCCAAGCCCAGTGCCCGTATGCATGACTAATGACTAGAGCTAGGTGGCATTTTATGAAGAGCAAGCTCTCAATTTTGTGATGTACTTGATGTGGGAAAAATTCTTTCCTTTCTTTCTCCCGTTTCTATTGTTAGTTGCAAATAAAGATGGTATTATCAAACAAGGAGCTCAAGTAAAAGATGAGAGATGCTGTAACCAAATCTCTGGAAGCTTCTATGGGTGGTGACCACTCGGTGAATGTGAATTCATTAGACCCAGAAACGAATTTTCAGATCCAAGCCCTGAATTAACTTTTGGGCTCTACAACCCAGAAAGCCAAATTGTCTAAGAGAGAGGAGTGAAACTCAAACTCTTGCTCCACAAAGTTAAAAGATTAGAAGTATTAGTGGTGGGGATGAGGGGGAAGTGACGAAGGAATCCGATTTAGAGGTAGTGAAGGAAGAAGAAAAGGAAAAGAGATGCGGATGGTAAGAAGACAGATAATGGAGTAAGGTAGAGAATGTTGCTGTGACGGAGAAGAAAAAGAAAAAGAAAAATAATAAGAAGGATGATAACAGAATAAGGGCTTTGGAACTACAAAAGGAGGGAGTGAAGACTAAAGAACAAGGTGAGAAATATGCAATTAAAATAAGTGTAGTACGATAATTTTTTGTTTGTTTAAATAAATCAAAAACTAATCTAAACAGTCCCATCACCCTGAAGTTTAATTTAAGTCTATTGAATGAGTTTATGAACAAGTCTAATTCGAACTTATTATCGAGCCTAATTGAGTTACAAGTCGAAATAGGTCGAGCTCATTAGTGTTCAAGCTTGGCTTGTTTAATAAATGAGTTTGAAATTAGACTTGGAAATTGCTCATTTATGTAATAAACGGGCCCGAAGGAGCTTTTACCTAGTCGAACTCCTGGACTGCTAATGAGTAGCTTGGTCCGTTTGCACCCAAATGGATAGTATGGGCACCTTATTGTGCCTTTCATGGTTTTAAATAAAGGCCGCGACCGTTACGTAACGCCGTTACGTAAAGGTTTTTTGGGTTACCGATACCGTTACACACCGCGAAATCGGTGGGAAGAAAAATCACGACCGTAGCAGCCGTTACGGACCGCGACCGTTACGTAAAGGCCGCTACAGCCATTACGTAACCGCTACAGGACTGTTACACCAAAAAAATGTTTTATTTTTTACTTTTTTTTCTCACTTTTTCTCTCTCTTTCATATATCATTCTCAATATACCAAGTCGCAAGAGGGGGAAAAGATTATAATGAGGATGACAATGATGCAAAATTTACTATTTCTTTAAATACTCACAATAGATGCATTAATTAACAATTTCAAAACACTAACTTGTTAGGAAATTTTTTTTTTTAATAATATTAGTAATGTGATATTTATGTTCTTTATTTTTCAACTTCAACCTTCTTTCTTTTCTAACTATTTTATATTTATATTATTCGTATGTCTTATGTGTCTAATCGATTAATGGAGTGTATAATATATTTTATTTTATTAATTCATTTAGCACACATAAGAATTTATCACAGATAAGAACAATGAGAAGTATAAATACGCGCACACATGTAATTTTCTATCAATGATGGTTTTAAACAAATGTAAACTTGTTGCCCTTACCAAACAACTTAGTTACTCGAACTAAAGGGTCCAAAATACACTAAAACCCTTTCTAAGAATGGCTAAAAGTTCAAAACATGCAAGTACGCTAATATGCACAAGGTTGTGCGTGCTTCAAAAAAATTCACAGCTGTTACACCCGCTTCCCGTTACGTAACATCCGCTACTCCAGCTTCCCGTTACACCCGTTACCGTTATGTTACGCTACCCGCTACCGCGATTTAAAACCATGGTGCCTTTGACTACCTTGCCTTAACCTAGTCAAGGTATTTTTTAATCATATGCAGATGTAGTATATGGTTCAAATTGAAAGGAAAAAAAGGTTATATTAAGTCAATAATGGATAACCTCGACAAGTCGGACCAATGGCAAAGGTATGGATAATAGTGGGAAATTACAGACGTTCCCTTGCCCTAGGAATTAGTGGGGTCCAAAAAGTGGGGGGGCTAAATACCCATTGGTTATGGGAAAAATAAAAAAATGGATCAGGGATGCTCTCCAAAAAGCCTTATGCCTAGTTGTGCCTCACTATGCCTTTGGCACTGCCTTGCCTTGGTCGAGTTGCAGTAGGACAAGAACCTTGTGCCTAACACAACATATAAAAAAAAGCATAAATAACCTATGGTAATTTGACCTTCAGTGTACTAGAACATTTAAGAATGAGTGTTTGAAAGATATGGACTACTGAAGACCTAACAAAATCTAATCTTAGAACTTTTGAGTGGGATTTGTCAGTTTTGTTGGGATGATGTGTGTATTCTTTTGGTTTTTGTTTGAATGTTTTCCTTTGTTTATATAGGAGCTTATCAATCCTTTTTTGATCTTAAGTATTTCTTTCTTGTTAGTAGATTATACAAAGACTGTACAGTATTGTGGTTTAATAAAAAAGAGTGATCTCATTTAAGGAAATTTTGTCCCAAAAAGCAACATGTTCGTCTAAGAGTCTATTTGATATTGTTTCTATTTTTGTTTTTGTACAGTGAAGAAATAGATTACGAAAACGTTATTTATGTTGCTAGTTTTGTTTCTACTGTCGATTTTCAGTTGTTTTAAAAAAAATTGTGACTAGATTTTATGGTTTCTAGGTTTTTTTGCAACCTATTGTTAGAATACTTTAATATCTAGAATTAACTTTTGTAGTTTAAATCATTCATTTAATACATATTTTTCAATTAAAATTAAAATAAAATGATAATATGAATTGAAAAATATAATTTAAATAAAATATTCATAATTTTTTTTAAAAAAAAATTTTAAAAAATAAAATCCATTTTAAAGAGTCATTTACTATTTATCAATTGTCAAGTAAAATAATTGTAAAGTGAATTCTGAAATTTTATAATTAAGCAAATGAACATAAATTATTTTTATTTCTATTATTATTTTTTTAATGAGCATAAATAATTTTTATTTCTATTATATTATTTTTAACTTGTATTATTTTGTATCTATTTTTAATCATATTATTTTAATTTTTATTTGATTTAATGAAAAAAATGAGCATTTATTCAATCAAGTTTTTAATTTCTTTTGGTTTTAAAAATATTAACTATTGTTGATTTTTGATTTTTAATTTCTGTTTTTGATTTTCATTTTCATAATTTTTGGGTGATACCAATCAACCTAATATATTGATTTATGTCAAGAAAAATGATGACGCTATACTTTTGTATAGTTTTGAAAACCAGAATGGGGTTAGTGATGATAATAAAACTGGAGTGGCTCATTGTTTTTTTGGTTAAACTAGAAGGAGGGTTTTTGTAACTTTTTCTAGAACCACAAGTGGTTTGTAGTTATGTTTTTTAGAAAAATGAATTGTTGCTAGTTAATATAGAGATGTAAATGTGTGCCAGTGTGTGCATGGGAAAATGGTAATTGAAAATGTTAATTGTGCAAGTTAGCATCGCACACACTTTATATGCCAGCAGTAATCCCATTTGACCTTTGTGTGGCATTTAGTTCATGGGTTTAAGATGCTTGCTGGTGTTGTGATTTCCAGGAATCTTGATACTTGGAATATAAGATTCTCATGTATGGTTTGGAAGCTATTATAAATAGATTCATGGGAATGTGAAGTTCTCATGTTTGGTTTGAACAATGAGACTTTACAAAAGAGAAATGCTATGGTGTTTTAGCTCAAAATTCAACAATTAAAAACTAAAGTACTAAAAAATCAACTCATTAAAAACACAATATAAAAAAAAAAAACTATTAAAATAAGAGGGTGATGATGAGGGAGAAGTAGTTGAAGAGAGAGGGAGAGGGAGTGAGATTGGGAATGAAATAGGCTATATAAACATGTACTCTGTTTTTGGATTTTTGAAATATATTTGAGGTTTTTTGTCATTTCATGCTTTTTTGGTGATTTCCCCCAGCTAGGAATCCGGGTACCCACATATTTGAATGAGAATGGGGATGCTGGCGTGTGACGAATGTTGTGGGAATATGTACCATTCCAATTATGTGAAACAAACATGGAAAAACCTTAGAATTAATGAGAATTCCATGGAATTGCTGGTTGAATTTGCAAACCAAACACAATTAGATTTGAGTGTAATTTGTATTTTCAAAACACCTTACTGCACAACAGTTTTTTTTTTTTTGGGGGGGGGGGGTGTTGTGGATGCGTGGGTTGTAAAATTTAAGCTTTGCTTCCTGCTGTAGCTAAGGGGATCTGTTTGTTATTCTATTGTTTCTTCTTTTCTCTCTGGTATACTGCTAGTGCACTTCTGGTTTCTTCTTTTAATATTCTATTTTACTCATAAAAAGACTTGTGGACAAAGGAATGAAGGATTGGGGAGTGGGAGGTGGCAGCAACAATTAATTTCCTTAGGGTGCAATAGAACAGCTTCTTTTGTTTTCTCTATAATTCTTATGTAATCATGCCACTCTTTGACAAACAGAATCATATAGAAGAACAGTTGGAATACAATATCACATTAATACTTGGGAGTGGGAGTGTATGAAGGTGTTGAAACCGTGCCAGCATAGCCTGTTTCATGCTCAACCTAGCAGTACATTATTGACTGTTCAGGCACCAGGAGTGTCCCTGGTACTTCTACAGCTACAATAAATAGGCCAAGGGACAAGAACATGGCAATGTCAATGAACAAAACCATGCCGACTGGGATCCTTCATGGTATTTGAAATGTGGATTGGAATCCAACTTTAGTTTGTTGTGCAAAAGGGAAGAGATGTTTTATTAGAGAGAAGGCCAAGAAAGATTGAAATGATGAAACTTTTTGGGACAGGAGGAAGGTAAGAAGTTTTTGATATTTTTATGAGGCGAAACTAGCTTTAGCATTAAATGAAAAGGAGAGGCATTTTTGACATAATAAATATGGGTACAATGCTAACTTGCCCGTAAAGCGGTGGCCATTAATATTTTCCACACAGGCACATGCATATACAATTTAGGGAAGTGCAAACAATGTTCACTTAATACATGCATAAATTTTTGAAAAAACAATATGGAAATTCTTAATGGGCCTAGAAAACTGTTGGTTTTTTTCCCCCTGATTTTTTGTTTGTTTGTTTGTTTTTGGATTCAAGTTTAGTGGGTATTTCATTTTTGCTTGTCCTGTAAGTTGAACATTGATTCACTGAAGGTCTATTAAAAACACGAAAATGAATTAGAATTTTTTTTTTTCCAAATTGCTCATGGGCCGTAGGGCAGTGTGTAAGTAATGGTGTTTGAGTTTTGGAGCCTATGTGGCTTCTTTGTCGTTATTTATTTGCTTATCCTTGTCATTTAAACAAGGCCAACATGTATTGTTAAAAAAGGGAGAGAGGAGTGGGCGGGGGTGGAGATGCAACCATATCTGCCTGAATATACCACTTTCCACTTCCATGATGATAGTGTTGTTCTAGTGAAGATAGTATCATAATAAAATTGTCAGGTTTTGGGATTTTCACTAGTAATTGGTAGTGTCATTTGAATGATGATGGAGAGTATAGAACATCATGATAGATGTGTGGCAGCTTCGACTATCCAACTTCATGTGACATCTGTCATAAAATGTTAGTGTCTTCTGTAATGATGGTTTTCTTTGCATTATAAGTCATGAATTTAAGAAGCCTTGAGATTTTTTGCAGCTTAAAATATTGTCCATCAAATTGATTTGATGAACTGAATTATGATCCTACTAGTGTGGGATCATTCATGCTTTCTTATACTTTCTTATTACCATATACTACTTTTTATATTACAAAATTTTATTAGAATAAATGCCTGAATAACCAAAGTAAAAAAAATAATACCACTGTTATCATGTCAGGACGGAGCTGTGCCGTTTCAGTGGAGCTAAGATATACCCTGGGAGGGGCATCAGATTTGTTCGTTCGGATTCTCAGGTATCTTATTTATTTTTTCACTGAATAGTATTTTCCCATGCCCCCCCTTTTTTGAGTTTATGTTATTAATGATATGATATGTGAATATAGGTGTTCCTGTTTGCCAATTCAAAATGCAAAAGGTACTTCCACAACCGGTTGAAGCCATCGAAACTTACTTGGACAGCCATGTACAGGAAGCAGCATAAGAAGGTGGGACTGACCTTTGAAGCTTGTTATACTTAATTTAGAAAGATCTCAAAGGCCGCTTGTTGAATCTACTCAAGAATACTTTTTCTTTTTACACTTAGTTTACAGGTGAAAAGCAGATCGATGAGTGTATGAGTACCAAAATTAATTAAAATGTGACTGATTTTGACATTTGATAATTATAAGTTTTGGTCTTGCAGGCTCCTACAACACCTAGTTAGTCCTATGCTGTGATTTCAAGGCTTATATTCAACTTCCTCTGCATGTCCTCATTTGTGTTTCAGTTTCAGTTCTGGTTCTTAAAAGCCATCATGGTATGGGCAGCCAACAGATTTAATGTGCCTGTTGTCTTGACAAATTTTCAGGATATTGCTGCAGAAGCTGTAAAAAAGAGGCGACGCACCAATAAGAAGCCGTACTCTAGGTCCATAGTGGGTGCTACCTTGGAGGTTATCCAAAAGAAAAGGTCTGAGAAACCTGAAGTTCGAGATGCTGCGAGAGAGGCTGCCCTTCGGTGAGTTTGTGTGATGATTGCGAGCAAACTTCACTGAATACTGATTGCTGTTTCTGGACCGTTGTATTGACTGATCTTGTAAATTTTGCAGTGAAATTAAGGAAAGGATTAAGAAAACGAAGGATGAAAAGAAGGCAAAGAAGGCAGAAGTGATGGCCAAGACACAAAAGTCACAGGGCAAGGGTAATTTTCCCAAGGGTGCTGCCCCGAAGGGTCCTAAGATTGGAGGTGGTGGTGGTAAGCGTTGAGTGGTGGGCTTCCGTTCATTTCATTGCGTAGTGTGATAGTAGCGAAGTTTGTTCACCTGGAAGGCATTTTATGGAGAATATGGACTGATTGGTATTGTTAGCCAAAAGATTTTGTTCACCAAATATCTGGCAGTTGGGAGAAGTTAAGCTATTTATATGACTCAAATGAATTCTTGTAATTCTTCAGCAGATTTAAATTAGGTTTTTTTAATGGCAGCTAGTCAATTTAAACGATTTATAGCTCTTAATTGGATTATTCAGTTAATTGCACGTTGTTTTGGGTGGCGCAATATTATCAGAGAAGTTTCCCTTTTTGGTTACTTCAGTTCATAAGATGTCTACATTTGGTTTGCGAAATGTCTGTTCTTAGAATTAGATTAGTTATAAAAAATTAGTTTCAAGTAAATTATAAATATTTATATGAAAAAATGTTGTCATAAAACAAACAATGTGATATTTTTATTGATCCATAATGCAGAAAAGGAATAATTATTTTCAATGAATGTATATATATTTTTTCTTATTACATGTTTGATAAAAGAGTAAGGAATGTATAAGAAATGGTTATTTCCTCTTGTTATCAAAATTTTTAGTATATTGCATCTTAAATAGCTATTTTTTGAGCCAAACACAACGCAAGGATCTGATTAAACATGACACCTTCCCCTCAGGACTGAAGATCATCAAGCCTCAATTCCTAATTTCTTTGATTTTTATTTTTTTTTAAATATTTAAATAAAATTTTATTGATTGGAGGTTTGGACCTCTGACTCTGTGTTTGGAAAGGGGGGTGGGGGGTGGTGTTTGGAAATAATTAATAAGTCAAGCCATTCTTTTCCATATGTTATATGGTATCCCTTCATCAGAATAGTTAATGTAAACAGTTTCTGTTCAATAAGAATAGTTAATGTATGCAAGTACCTATGAAAATCACACTAAGATCACGTATATGTGCTCTGGTTTTTATTGAATAAACGATGGGGGACATATTTGACGGTCAAATTGTCCTTCACAACTCTGACATAAACAAAATGTAATTCAAGTTGAAGTCGCTTGTTTTGAGAATGAAACATAGGATTGGTTGTAATCTAAGTCATGCCACCATAAAATGTAATTCAAGTTGAAGTCCCCTGTTTTGAGAATGAAACATAGGGTTGACTATAATGCAAGTCATGCCACCATAAAATGTAATTCAAGTTGAAGTTGCTTGTTTTGAGAAAGAAACATAAGGTTGGCTGTAATGCAAGTCATGCCACCATAGTGTTGTAGGCGAAAGGAGGATTCAAAGCGCAAAGAGGAGATTTTATATCCAAGAAGTCTCCGCAATAGTACAAAGTCTCAGCAATAGTACAAAGATACGATGGCCTCCAAGATGGGATGAGGAACCACACTACTCTCATGAAGAGCATGTGCCTGAAATTGTACCAAGAAAAAAAAAAATCAGTGGTACTTCCTCAAGGTTCTATGATCATTGCGCGAGCCAGCCTAACTAGAATATAAGAGAAAATATAATACTCAAAAGTCAGCCCAAATCCAAGGGTTGAATCAACGGCATTCTTCACTACTCAAAAGAAGAAAGGTAAGCAAAAATGGGAGAATCAAGTGATCTAAATCGAGAATCACAAATTAGGATTCTAAAAAAGAGCTGCTCCCTAATAGAAATCACTAGTATCAATATGCAGGATTCTGTTTCCTTTGTTAGGAATTTGGAGTGGTGGCAATCTAATTTAAGGGATGGAAATGATATGAAGATTCTTGCATAATGTTTGATACACAAGAATGTAATTAAATAAAATAAAAGTATTTTTTTAAAAAAAATACATTTTCACATATTCGCTATATAACTTTTCACTCCATTCCATTCTAATTCCATTCAATTCTATCATACCAAGTAAGTTGTAATGCCCCGACCTGCCATGTGGGCCCGGGGTGCTACTATAGTAACGTCTGTGTACTGATACCATATTCATCATAAATAAATGTAGCGAAAATAATGAAACATTCTCCAAACATACACTACGAGAGCTCTAAATTTATTTTATACATAAAAGTTTCCAAACATCCATACTACAATCCATAATACAAAACAAAACCCATTCTAGTCTATACAACCATATTGCATAGTCAGGGCTTCAAACCCAACGTATATCCAGCGGAGCTCTTACTGACACTCACAAAAAACTAACTGGCAATCAACCTGCCCTGGAGTTCTCTAAACTCGACTTCGAGATGGTCCTGAAAAGATAATTTGTGTATTGGGGTGAGACACTTCTCAGTAAGGCAGATTAAGTTAACATCAGTGTGTGGTCACCATGCATTAAGTGTTTACAGAAAACATCCATCCTTCATTTAACTGAAAATAGCATTTATACATTGTACTCACTTTATACTGCTGAAAATACTCATCTCATTTTCATGATATAAACAATTCAGTAATTAAATAACATCATTTACATAAATTTATAGATATGCATAAAATATATTCCCTATGACTAACGCCATTTACTTCCCCAATGGCACAGGTTGTGCGACCCGAAGGCTGAACTAAGCCTGAGGTGATAAACTCATACTAAGTCAAAACATACGTCTGCATCTAACTTTGACTACGTAGGCATCCGCAACTTGCTTGCGGGGTTTCGATTGCCCTACTACATCCTGAAAGTCCGGACTTCCAAGGAAGGTACACCCTCTATAGTGACTAATCGGCTGAAACCACCCTACACTGCTATCTAGAACAGTGTGGGCTCACATGGCCAAATATTGAATTTCTAGTAATGGTACCGTGCTTATAACATAACTAGTCCTCAGGGTTCCTAAAGCATATCATGCAATTTAAGTAATAAAAACTCTATTTCAAACTTATTTCATATAAAATTTGTCATGTTATAAAACTTGGCCCTCACGGCCATCATATAAAACTCGGCCCTTGCGGCCTTCATATAAAATCTTCTTGCGTTTCATAAACGGTTCCAGTATTTCACAAACATTTCAATATTTCACAAACATTTCATAACCTCGGTTATACAATAACCCCAAAATATTATACATATGCCACACAATTTTCCATATAGATTATATCCTATTTATAGCGTCAAACTATACTTTCCGCCATTCATTTTTACTGAAAATACCATATCATATATCCTAGGTTTGAAAAGACCATTTTGAATGGTTGGTTTTCAAAATAACAATTGAAAACATAAATATACAAATATAGCATTTTGTTAGGCTCAATTTTAATAAAATTTATGACTTAACTTAATCCTCTTACTTGGCTTACTGGAAAGCCTTCTGACACCCTTAATCCACGCCCTACGACATTCAAAACTCAAAACTCTGAAATACATTTTCCCCAAATTAATCATCCCAACCCACAAAATACTTTTCATTAAACGCTTCCTAGGCCCCCTATACTTCAAAACAACAATAAAACTCCAAAATACCTACTTACCCTAGTTTTGGAGTGGTGCCTAGAAAGACCCCATTTAAGAATCTACTCCACTAGACTTGTAGAGAATTTCCCTCCTGATCCTCGTGGTAACTTCTGATCGTCGATTCGAGCGATGAACGACAAAGAATCCAAAAAGAGAGAGAGAGTGAGGATCCGGCTTAGAGAGAGAGAGAGAGAGAGAGAGAGAGAGAGAGAGAGAGAGAGAGAGAGAGAGAGAGAGAGAGAGAGAGAGAGAAGATTTCTTACTCCTTAAGCAACTAAAATTTGTATTTATAGGCCATTGACTTAGCCAACTTCGTCGACGAATTGTTGCCTTCATCGACGAATTACAGAAGACCGTTCGCCGATAAAGGAAGGGTTTCTTCGACGAACCTTAAGTTTGATATTTTCTTATCATTCGGGATTTCTTCATCTACGATGCCTGAATTTCGTCGACGAACCACAGAAGGACCTTCGTTGACAAAATCAGGGGCTTCGTCGACAAATCCTGCTATTTGCCCCCTTTTTTTTTCCCTTCTTCTTTTCTTATTTATTTCATTTATTTTCTGGGTTTGGGTTTCTACAATCTCCCCTCGTTATAAGAATTTCGTCCTTGACATTTGCTAACTGATATCGATCACATCCTTATCTCACAATCCATCTCTACCAAAAAGTCGGTAGCCACCCATATAGTGGCCCCGTCCTAAGTTTATTAGATATCCTCTCTTATGGCGGAGGAATACCGTGGTTACATATATTGTCTTGGGAGATTACAATACCATACCAAACTCTTCCAAATACCATTCATAGACGGAATCATAAACAACTAACAACTACACACACCTACCTTACCTATTCTGCAAATAAAACCACCACTTAACTGAATAATCGTACTGGTATGTCTAACACTAATCCTCACTGAAATGTTGTGGGTATTTTTTGTGTATTTTTGTCTCTAGCTCCCATGAAGCCTCCTCGACCGCACGATTACGCCACAGCACCTTCACTAATGGTATCTCCTTAGTACGCAGTTCCTGTATTTTCTGATCCGAAGTCTGAACTGGTACCTCCTCATAGGCAAAAACATCCCCGATCTTTAAGGGTTTATAGCTGATCATGTGCGAAAGATCTGACACATATTTCCCTAGAACTGATACATGAAAGATGTTATAAACTCTAGACAATGCTAGGGGTAACGCCACTCGATAGGCAACTAGACCAATCCTTTCCAGGATCTCAAATGGCCCAATGTACTGAGGGCTCAGCGAACCTCATCACTCCCTTCATCGGAGCAACCCTTAAGAATACCATATCCCTGATCTCGAACTCTAGTTCCCATCAACGAGTATCTGCATAACTCCTCTACTGACTTTGAGCTGCTTTTATCCTATCCCTTGACCTTTGCAGAGGTATGCTGTACTAATTTCGGCCCCAAAACTTGCCGCTCACCAACCTCATCCCAGTACAACGGAGATGGCACCGACAACCATACAAAGCCTCATATGGTGCCATCTCAATACTGGTCTGATAACTGTTATTATATACAAACTATACTAACAGTAGATATCGAATCCAACTACCACCAAAATCTAGTACGCACATCCTCACCATGTCCTCTAAAATCTGAATGGTCCTCTCGGATTGTTCATCCGTCTGCGGGTGAAATGTAGTACTAAAGGTGAGTTGAGATCTCAAGGCGTCCTGCAAACTCTTCTAGAATTGAGAGGTGAACCGTGGATCTCGATATGAAACTATATAAACTGGGATGTCATGAAGTCGCACTATCTCCTGTACATAAAGTTTTGCCAGCCTAACCATGGAGTAACTGACTCTGATCAAAATAAAGTGTGCAGTATTCGTCATCCGATCCACAATAACCTAAATAACATTTTGCCCATGCACCGCTGAAGGCAATCCTGATACAAAGTCCATCGAGACATGCTCCCACTTCTACTTTGGGATGTCAAGTGGCTGAAGTAGTCCTGCTAGCCTCTGGTGCTATGCTTTTACCTGCTGGCACATCAGAAAATGCTCCATAAAATGGGTGATCTCTTTTTTAATGTTAGACCACTAGAAAGATTTTCGCCAATCCCTGTACATCTTTGTGCTCCTTGGATGCACTGTATATAGAGAGTAATGTGCCTATTCCAGGATGATTCGTTTAATCTCAGGATCATTCGATACGCAGATTCTGGTGTGAAATCTCAAAACCCCGTCATCTGAGACATTGAAATCTACATTCAACCCATCTTGTATTCCACTCACAAGCTCTGCTAGCTCTTCATCTTTCATATGAGCTGATCTGATCCTATCTCGTAAGTTTGGTTGCACTACCAAGCCAGTAATGTACGCTTGGTGATTCCCTTCTACTAACTCTACACCCAACCTCTCAACATCCTGATTTGGTGCTGAACCCCAATTGTTGAGACTGATGCAGAAACTAACTTCCAACTCAAAGCATTAGCTACCACGTTAGCTTTCCTGGGGTGGTAACTAATAGTACAGTCGTAATCCTTTATCAATTCAAGCCACCTGTGTTGCCTCATATTCAACTCTTTCTAGGTGAATAAGTATTTGAGACTCTTATGATCAGTAAAGATCTTGTACTTTTCACCATATAGGAAGTGCCGCCAGATCTTTAGTGCAAATACCATTGCTGCCAGTGATTACGCGCTTAAATTGCGTAATTAGGTATTTTAATTCATGCATTAAGAATTATATTTTTAATTAAATGCCTAATTATTCTCAATAATTTAACATTGTGTCCTATTTATAATATTTGAGTCTTATTAAGTAATTTATGAATTTTTGGTATTTTTTTATTAAAAGATAATTATTGGAAGTTAAAAGCGATACTATTTTGTATTCTAGGCGTAACTTTCTCGTTCGAGTTCCGATTGAGACGATTTAAAATTTTTGGGAAAGCTGAGGAAGAGTTTTACGATTTTTGTGTTTTGAGTTTTGAGAGTTACAGGCTGTAGGAAGGTTAAAATTGGGTTTGAAAGTGTAGAACCGACTATATGTGAACAAAAGAAAGAAAGAAAGAAAAAAAAATAAAAAATAAAAAACTTGGAGGCCCATGGCTGATATGACCCAGCCATACAAGGTGTGTGCGTGCGTGGGGGATCCTTGGGGGCAGCCGAAATTGCAAGAAGAAAAAAAGGTTTTGATGGTAATTTTGAAAATCAAATATTGTGGGCTTTGGAGAGCATTGATATAAAAGTTGAAAAGTCAAATATTGTGGGCTTTGGAAGGCTTAAATGCATCGAAAAAAAAAAAAGGTTTTTAAGGCATTGAAAAGTCAATAAAAAGGGCTCTTTAGTTTATTATTTCTTTAGGAGAGTAGGTTAGGGTTTGGGGATACTTTTGGAGGTCTTTCTTTTTGCTCCTTGGGAGGCCGTGCGCAACAATCTTGGGAGGCTTCTCCGATTCCTTCTCTTCTCCAAACACACAAGGCTTGCTCTCTCTCTCTCTCTCTCTCTCTCTCTCTCTCTCTCTCTCAAGACAACACTTGTTTAATTATTATTGGTACTTTTGTTTTATTTACAAGTCTCCATTATAATATTTAATTTTTTTTGATTGGGTTATTATTATTAAAGTAGGTTTTTTTTTTTTAATTCAAAGTTATTGTTGGAATTCTTGGTTGGGTTATTTTGGATTATTAAGTTGAGTTGTTTTCGTTTTGTTTTACTTAAAGTCTTTAGTTGAATTTAAATATTTCGTTGGGTTATTTTTCTCATCAAGTTTAGTTTTTTTTTATTCAATATTATTGTTGAAATTAATTTTGATCTGGATTGATATTCATTGTTAAGTTCGGTGTGTTCTCTTTAGAATCTTTTTTTAGGATTTAAATATTTGTTGGGTTAAGTTTAACTTTTTAGTTGGAGTTTAGTTGATGATTTTGTGGTTGAATGCTTAAATTGGTTAATAAAGTTTTGATCATTAGGTTTTTGTTCGGAATTTTCATACGCAGTATTTATTTATTGTTTGAATAGGATTTGATTACCGTCATTCGTTTCTTGTTATTTTATGCGTATTAGGTTCTTAATTTATGTTTTAATTTTAGGTTCTTAAGTTATGTTTTAATTTAGTCACAAAAATCTCAAAAATCCCTGGGAACTGAATTTGAACTATGTTCAGTAAACTTTTCTTTTCTTAATTTCTTTTGGGATCAATTACACAAAAATTAGAATTAATCTGCATTCCCTAAGAAGACGATCTGACCCTTGGGCTAATTATTACATGACTGAACTCTTATACTTGGGATAGCCTACGGGTTGCTCATTTTTATAGTGAGTCAAGTTTTTGGCACCGTTGCCGGGGATTGAATTTCAAACTAGTGTTTTTCCCGTTATTTTAATTTTTTTCATGAAAAAAAAAGAAAAAAAAAAGAAAAAAAAAAAAGAGTTTTGAAGAAAATGTGGCTACACCTACACCACACACGCTTATGGATTTTTTGCAGCCCACACAAACCACACAACCATCTTGCATTATATTGCCTGAGAATGCACAGAACTTTAACATTAAGCTTGGAATAATATTTGTGATACCTCAATTTTATGGGATGGAGTGTGAAAATCCATACCAGCTTGCGTTTATTTCTTTTTTCATTGAAAGACAATGCTAAGACGTGGTTTAATTCTCTTAGGCCTAATTCTATCTCTAGTTGGACTGATATGCAAAATGAATTTCTACATAAATTTTTTCTTTAAAGAGAACTTAATTTTTACAGGAACAGATAAGTTGATTCATGCAAGGAGTTGATGAGACATTCCATGAAAGTTGGGAGAGATTTAGAGATCTGGTTAACATGTGTCCCCACCATGGATTTGAATCATGGCATTTGGTCAACTATTTCTACATTGCGTTGACTCCTGAATCGAAACAATTTGTTCATACTATGTGTTCAGGATATTTCTTCGACAAGGAGCTTGATAAGACATTAGATTTTCTAGATTATTTAGCTGACTATGCTCAACAGTGGAATACTAGGATTAAGAAAAGACCAATTGAAGCTCAACCATTGAAAGCAGTAGATGGTGGAGAGTGGTATGAACTGAAAGATGATTTTTATGTTGAGGCACGTATGGCTGAATTCACCAGAAGAGTGAAGGCTATGGAGATGGAAAATGAGAATAATACAAAGCAACTTTGGAATCAACCTTCCCAATCCTATGCACCCTCTTATCAGTCGTGATATCATCAGGCTGCCTTTCAGCATCAGTATCAGCTACAATAGACCTCTCAGAGCTATACACCTTCAGGATTTCAATCTAATGTAGCACATGCTCCACTGGAGAAGTCTCTTAAGGATGCTCTTCAGAATTTTATGCAGATTCAAGTCACAACTAACAATCAGTGCACTCATGCTATACATGAATTGCAAGACACCATTAATGAGATGAGCACGTAGTTGAATATCTTAGAAAAAGGAGAATTTCTAGTAGAACCTTAGCCTAATCCTCAAGAATACCAGCACCAACAACAAAAAATACATAATATTTTTCTTGAGATAACGGAGGTTGTTATTACTTCAAGAAGTGGAAAATAAGTTCCCTAACCTGAGACTCTCACTAACAGACCAATAGTTGTCCCGACACCTGAAGTTACAACTAAGATAGATGAGGTCAAAGAAAAATCAGAGGAAGCAAGCTCAGAATTGAAGAAGTTAGTTAACGTGGAGACTGAGATCAATAAGGAGTACCAACCTATGATACCTTACCCTTAGAGATTGATAGCCGTGGAATCGTCATTCTCTATTGGATTAAATGTCAAGGAGTGTAACGCCGAAGCAAATCCTCACATTGATAAGGTGATGGGTACACCCAATAAAGAGGGTGAGTAGACTGGTGAGAGTATAATTTTCAAAGAACTAGGTAAAAATTTTAATGTTGATGCTTTTAAAGAACCAAAGGTAACTACTCCGAAAACTCTGCCTCAAAGACCGATTCTTAAAGAAGTGAATTTCTTGTAAAATATACTATATAATGATCATTTCTTGTTAAAACAAGGAAGACATTTTGCACATGTTTTGTCTAGTACCTTAGAACATATTGATTTATTTGAGGCTAACTTTTGTGCAAGTAACAAGATTGATTCATTGTGGCGACTCAAATTTGGAGACTCGCCGATTCAATTTATAGACCTGCACCCACCAGATGAAATTCTTCCAGAGCCTCCGCCAGACAAACTGTGATGTTTTTCTTTCCATTCTTTTCATTTTGTTTTACCTTACTTTGTTTTTAGTTTATTTTCAGGTACATTTTTCTGTAGTTTCAGTTTTTATTTTCCATTACCTCTCCACCTAGGTATGCTCTACTTCTCTTGTGCACATCTTTTCTATTTCCCCTATGCTTTCACATTAAAGACAATGTTCCACTTTAGTTTTTTTTTGGGGGGGGGGTGAGAATTTATATGTGACACTGTGCACATCCATTTTCTGAGTTTTGTATTAATTAATTAAAAAAAGAAAGAAAGAAAGAAAGAAAGAAAGGGTATTGAGGATAAATGATTATGCCATGATTAACATTGACGTATACCCTTCACATACTTGCATATAACCTAAGAATTACACACTTGAGTCATTTATGGGTAGTTTCTTTTTATATGACTTTGTAACTCCGTGAAGGTTGATTGGTAGTTCATTCGTGTTAATTTGGTTATATAAAATCTTGTATTTACATGGTATCTCATGAGGCTGAATAGACACATTAGCGTGATTCATTGCACTTAGGGTTCCTTGTGAGCACTGAGAGAACACCTGTGGTGACTTTGACACCTTGTGAGGTATTCTTGAGCTATTTATCTTCCTTTCGAGTGTTAACATCAAATCAGAGTTCATGAAACTCAGTTCTCCTTTCTTCTGGACGATTCTTTGTACACTAGTCTCTGTTTTTAACTTGCTAACCTATAGGTGACATCTAGTGGGGAGATGGAAACCTAGGTCTTGTAGCCTACTCAAGATGTGAAGGCTGAGCTCCCCTAGAGATAGACTTAGTTCATGGAATACTGTTTGAACTTAATTCACATGGGTGGTATGAAGACAACAAAAGAAGTGTAATGATTGTTCTAATTGACAATGAAAAGACAGAAATTGAAGAATGAGCTAAAGAAATAATAAGAAAAATAGAAATGCACATGACGTGAAAGGTTAATACCTGCTCCACACAAATACCACAAAAAGTCATGGACTCAACACATGTTCTCCACATATGAAGACCCTTTAACCGCTTGATGTCTAAGAAATATTCATGCCTGGTTTGTGAATAAGTTAATCTACGGTGGTCTTGGTTGGATATGGCGAGTAGGTGAGAAGATGTTAGGGTGAAGGACCCGACACCTTACAAATAGGCTGGTTTCTTTTCAGACTAGTCCACTCCATAAATTTAGCATTTGTTTCTTACAATATGTGGGATGTTTGATCGCGACACTTCTCCTCGCATATAAAGAGAGAGCCCATTCTTTTTTAGTGTTTTTGAGAATATACTAGTTAGGCCAAATCAAAACGACCATTTTGTAGGTGTCCACTGGTATCTTGGGTGTAGCGAGTCATACACATTACACATACCTCGAGATGTCACCTATTTATACTCGAATTTATATAACTACATTAACTTTGAATTGTATTGTTGGTTAACTTCATGTGAGTATACTGTTCTTAACGGTCATATAACAATGAGAATTGCATGAATGACTTACTTCGGAGTTGCGTGCATTGTATATGATGAGTTTGTGTGAAATTTGGTTATATTCCTGTGTGTGAAACTGTATGCATGTGTCACATGTGCATTCGTTTCATGTTTGTTGGAGTTAGTATTTGTGGGTACCGTCCTGGAATTCATTCACGTTATTTGCTAAAGACTTGCAAAACGTTAGTTGAGGGGTGTGATTACGTGCTTAAATTGTGTAATTAGGTATTTTAATTCATGCATTAAGAATTATATTTTTAATTAAATATCTAATTATTCTTAATAATTTAACATTGTGTCCTATTTATAATATTTGGGTTTTTTTTGAGTAATTTATGCATTTTTGGTATTTTTTTTATCATAGGACAATTATTGGAAGTTAAAAGCGACACTATTTTGTATTTTGGGTGTAACTTTCTCGTCCTAACTCCGATTGAGATGATTCAAAATTTTGGGAGAAGCTGAGGAAGAGCTCTATGACTTTTATGTTTTGAGTTTTGAGTTTTGAGAGCTACAGGCTATAGGAAGGTTAAAATCAAGTTTGAAAGTGCAGAACCGACAATATGTGAACAAAAGAAAGAATGAAAAAAAAAAACAAAAATTAAAAAAAAAAAATGGATCGGAGGCCCATGGTTGATGTGACCCAGTCATGCAAGGTGTGTGCGTGCGTGGGAGATCCTTGGGGGTAGGACAGTACACGGTTCGGTTTTGGCCAGAACCAAAATTTTTGGTTTTGAGATTTTCAAACTGAAACCGAAACTGAACCGAAATTATGCTTCAATTGAAAACTGAAAATGTGGCGGTTCGGTTGCGATTTTTCGATTTTAAACCAATTTTTTTAACAAAAAAAAAAGAACCTTTATTTTTCATAAAGTTGTTGAAAATTTATTGAGCATTTTAATTTTTTACAGGGACTCATAATTTTAACAAAATAAAATCTGTTGGGCACTTTTAACAAAAATAACCATTATTTTTCATAAAGTTCTTAAAAATTTATTAAGCATTTTTATTTTCTATAGTGGCTATATGGCTATATTGCATGCTATATTTTTATTAGCCATATTATATATATATATATATATATATCTTATATAAATCGATTTTTTGATTTTTTTTTTGTTCGGTTTCAACATAAAATTGAAACCGACATTGAAACCAAACATTTTTATTTTTGGAAATCGCAACTGAAATTGAAAACTAAAAAATCTAACCGTTTATGGTTTCGGTTCGGTTTCAGTTTGATTTTCGGTTTTTTGGTAATTTTTGTACACCCCTACTTGGGGGTAGCTGAAATTGCAAGAAGAAAAAAGGGTTTTGATGGTAATTTTGAAAAAGCAAATATTGTGGGTTTTGGAGAGCATTGAATTAAAAGTTGAAAAGTCAAATATTGTGGGTTTGGAGGGCTTAAATGAATTGAAAAAAATTGGTTTTTAAGGCATTGAAAAGTCAACAAAAGGGCTCTTTAGTTTATTATTTCTTTAGTAGAGTAGGCTAGGGTTTGGGGATACTTTTGGAGGTCTTTCTTTTTGCTCCTTGGGAGGCCGTGTGCAGCACTCTTGGAAGGTCTCTCCAATTCCTCCTCTTCTCCAAACACACACGGCTTGCTCTCTCTCTCTCTCTCTCTCTCTCTCTCTCTCTCTCTCTCTCTCTCTCTCTCTCTCAAGACAACACTTGTTTAATTATTATTGTTACTTTTGTTTTATTTACAAGTCTCCATTATAATATTTAATTTTTTTTATTGGGTTGTTATTATTAAAGTAAGTTTTTTTTTAATCAAAGTAATTGTTGGAATTCTTGGTTGGGTTATTTTGTATTATTAAGTTAAGTTGTTTTCTTTTTGTTTTACTTAAAGTCTTCAGTTGAATTTAAATATTTCATTGGGTTATTTTTCTCATCAAGTTTAGGCTTTTTTATTCAATATTATTGTTGGAATTAATTTTGGTTTGGATTAATATTCATTGTTAAGTTCGGTGTGTTCTCTTTAGAATATTTCTTTAGGCTTTAAATATTTTTTGGGTTAAGTTTAACTTTTTAGTTGGTGTTTAGTTGATGATTTTGTGGTTGAATGCTTAAATTGGTTAATAAAGTTTTGATATTTAGGTTTTTGTCCGGAATTTTCATACACTGTATTTATTTATTGTCTGAATAGGATTTGATTATCGTCATTCGTTTCTTGTTATTTTATGCGTATTAGGTTCTTAATTTATGTTTTAATTTTAGGTTCTTAAGTTATGTTTTAATTTAGTCACAAAAATCTCAAAAATATTAGGAAATTGAATCTAAACTATGTTCAATAAACTTTTATTTTCTTAATTTCCTTTGGGATTGATTACACAAAATTTGGAATTAAACTGCATTCCCTGAAGAGACGATCTGGCCCTTGGGCTAATTATTACATGACTGAACTCCTATACTTGGGATAGCCTCCGAGCTACTCATTTTTAGAGTGAGTCAGCCAGCTCTAAGTCATGCGTAGGGTAGTTCTTCTCGTACTCCTTAAGTTGGCAAGAAGCATACGCAATAACTTTTCCTTGTTGCATCAAAACACACTCGAGCCCTTTTTAGGATGCGTCACTATAGATCATGTAACCACCATCCCCTGATGGAATGGTCAACATTGGGGCTGTGACTAACCATTGCTTCAGTTCCTGGAAGCTCTGCTCGCATTCCCCAGTCCACTCAAACTCACTTTTCTTCCTCGTAAGCTGCGTTAGAAGACCTGATAATTTAGAAAAGCCCTCGACGAACCGGCGATAGTACCCAGCCATACCTAAGAAACTTCTAATCTCATGCACATTCTTTGGTCTCGCCCAATCAACTACCGCCTCTACTTTGCTCGGGTCTACTGAAATTCCTTCCCTGGACACTACATGTCCTAAAAAAGTCACCTGTTCTAGCTAAAACTCGCATTTCTTGAATTTAGAAAATAATTTCTTTTCTCTGAGTACCAGGAGTACCAGCCTCAAATGAGCTTCATGCTTTGTAGGACTCCTCAAATAAACTAGGATGTCATCGATGAATACTACCACAAATTGATCTAAGTACTTATGGAATGCTGCAGGCACATTCGTCAAACCGAACGACATAAGCAGAAATTCGTAATGGCTATACCGGGTTCAGAAAGTTGTCTTCGTTACATCCTCTGTTTTCACCTTCAACTGATGATACCTTGATCACAAATCGGTCTTACAGAAAACCTGAGTGCCTTTCAATTGGTCAAACAGGTCGTCAATACAAGGTAATGGGTATTTATTCTTCATTGTCACCTTATTAATCCCCTAGTAGTCGATGCACATCCTCATCGACCCATCCTTCTTCTTTACGAACAATATCGGTGCTCCCCAGCGTGATACATTCGGTAGGATGAACCCCTTGTCAAGAAGTTCTTGTAGCTGCTCCTTTCGCTCCTTTTATTCAGTTGGAGCCATTTGGTATGGAGCCTTGGAAATTTGCGCCGTCCCTGGAGTCAACTCAATGGTGAACTCCACCTTATGATCAGGAGGTAACCTTAGTAAGTCCTTCGGAAACACATGCGAGAACTCCTTAATCACTATGATATCCTCCAGCTTCATTCCTTCCTTTGGTGTTTCTTTTACCTGTGCTAGGTACCTTTGGAAACCCTCCAGAAGTAATCCCCTTGCCTGAATTGCCAAAAAGATCTGTGGTGCAGAGCGCACACATAACTCGACGAATTTAAATTCCAGATCCCCTAGAGTTCTAATTACTACCTCCTTCTTGCGGCAATCAATGCTTACATAGCTGGATGCTAGCCAATCCATCCCCAGAATAATGTCGAATCCATGCATATCAAAGACGATTAGACTAGCAGGTAGCCTCCTCCCCTAAATCTCTATTGGATAGTTTCTAACCACCTTACTACATATACTAACCAACCCAGTTGGTGTAACTATTGCTAACTTGGCATCCAATGGTTGTGTTTCTACCCTCCATAGTTTAACAAACCCCCGAGATATAAACGAGTGGGTCGCACCTGAATCAAAGAGCATAATAGCTTTATTTGAAAGCATAAAAATGTTACCTGTAACTACATCTCCTACGTGCTTGGCGTCACCTGGAGTCATGGAATATACCCGCGCCTGGGCGATACCCCTCTGGTGACCACCTCGGGGTGCCTGGTTACCGCTCCCAGACTATTGCTGTGGGGGTGTGTAACTCAAGGTCACTTGACAGTCCCTCACCCGATGTCTTGCCTCACCGCACCGATAACAGCTAGCTGATATAGCTTTACACTTGCCCCAATGCATCTTATGGCATCTAGGACAGGTAGGACGCTAAAAATTCCCCGGAGGGCTTTGAGATCCTGTCTCCTGTCATTGGCCCGAAAAATTACTGTGCCACCTCCCGAAAAATTACTGGGCCACCTCCACAGACTCTAGCTAGAGCTAGACTAAAACCCCTAAGGCAAGGGTCTCTTCTTCTAATTTACTACTCTCTCCCCCTCTTGAATGCTAGCCTCGACTACCATGGCCCTGTCCACCGGCTCGGTGAAATTCTGCCTTAGTAATGCCACCACCTGCAATCATACACTTTGCCTCAGACCTCTCTCAAACATCTGAGCCTTCTTCGGCTCATCCGAGACCATATGTGGAACAAAATGAGGTAACTCCACAAACCTGACTGCATACTACTGCACAGTCATAGACCCCTGGGTTAGATGCAGGAACTCCTTTGCCTTTGCGTCTCTAGTGGCAATAGGGAAGTATCTACCGAAGAAGATCTCCCTGAAACAACTCCAGGTAATAGATGCATACCCTAGACGCTATTCCTCCACCAGATTAGCTGATCTCTACCATCTCTTTGCTTCCCCCACCAGTTTAAAGGTGGCAAACCTCACTTTCTATTCTTATGTGCATTCCAGCACGCCCAACAACTCCTCCATCTCTTGAACCCAGTCTTCAGCCGCAATCAAGTTCAATCCTCTAGAAAATGCTGACAGATTCGCCGGGGTAAACTATTGGAACGTGCAACCCCTATCAGCTGATAGCTGACTCTGCTCTCGCGAATCCCTCTAGTTTTCAGCCCATCGTGCTATATTGTGTAGCACTACTGAGGCATCAACGTCATCCTCACTGGAGGTATCCACATGATTATCCCCTCCAGGCTATGACCTCCTTTCCCCTAGAATCCATCTTGAAGAGAGGATAGAAATCAGCTTAGAAATTCCACATTTATCATGGTTGATGCAAGTATGGAATAACTAATAATTTAAAACACATGAGTTTACAGTCAAAGGAATCATTTATACACTTTTGCTACAGAACTGCCAAGGTATCGGCCCCTAATCATAATGCTGACACTACGTAGATACTCCCCCAACCTAACATTCCCAACCTAAATTTATGAGCCCTAGTCTCTCACTCCAGAAACGAAACCATCGATGGATTTACCCCATGGTTTTCCTAAAATCGTCATTCCACGTAAAAAACAAAAAACCATCAACGAATCTTCATCTCTAAGCTTCGAGACTAAAACCCAACCTAACTTACCCCTTGCTACCCTTAACTTATCTCAACTTAAACTCTGGTAATGATCCATTATCAAAGTCTGTAGAACCTAGAAAACCTAGGTTCTGATACCAATTTGTAACACCTAACTTGGGTCTGCCAAGGAGCACCGCGTCTCTCCTTCTCCATCTGGACCAGACAACAGGGGGCAGGCCTTATCGGATTAATGACTGGCCCCACAGAATAACACATGTCCTTTTCAGTGCATTTTATCCTCACTCACACACTTCCTGAGAAAACTTCCTAGAAGGTCATCCATCCCAAGATTACTCCAAGCCAAGCACATTTAGCTATGGAGTTCTTATGGGAAGGCTCCCAAAAAGAAAAGTACACTTTGTTGATATGGGTAGTAACATCTAATCCTTTTAAGCCTTTCTTCCACGGGATATCACATTCTCCCCCACTTACAGAATGCAACGTCCTTGTTGCGAACCCACATTTCCAAACCTAGGTGATGTGAATCTCATCATACTTCCGACTAGGTAATTCTCCCCCACTTCACCATCACAGCATATTAAGCTTCCATCCATTTTACAGGGGAAACACTCATCACTATTCCAGTAAGTAGTTTCTTCGACAACCTCTTGCATCAAGTAAGTACCACTCAAAGCATCCATCCTCTCTTTCTTCCAAGTCTCATTGTTCACATTCCGATCAAAATCTGGATTTTGCTTAGCTGTCCATAACCTTCTACTGAGCTATGTCTTTCTGGCGTCCACTTTAATCACATCATCACATAAACAACGAAGTACCTCAACCTTGACATGTGTAGGTTGTTTGTAATAATCTCGATCAAATAGCTTTAAGGAATTAAGATGGAAACCACATTTCAATCCTAAACCGTAAATCTGTAGGTAGTTTGCAACAAAAACAGGCCATATGATCAAATCTAATGAACTTCAATTAAGTGTCTTTAGGCAATAAACAGCAGATTAAGAACCATCAATCGAAAGAAACTCCAAATGCTTTCTCAGAGTTTGCAAAAGAGAAACATGAGTGAAATCAAATAAAGAAGTAGAATCCTTACATCTTCAACTTAAGGGGACTAAAAAATATCAAAGTACTAAATGGTCTTAAACAAGCGTAGACAAAGAAGAAGAAACATCTAAGATGGAATCCCATCTAATCCAAATTTTGTGAAGAAGGGGGCAATTGCACTTTTAGAGAAAGTTCACTATATTCACAACTCGAGATGATTAACTTTCCCTCTAAGACTGTACTAACTACAGGAGATGAGGATATGTAACACCCTGAACCCTTAAACCCGAGTCCGGTGTGTTATACCTGATAAAATTCCTAATAATCCATAATCCATAATATACGCAGTAGAAAACATAAACATAATCTCTATAATCATAACACAATAATACTAGAGTTTACTACCTCTATATAACATCCATACTATCCATCAAACACCTGCATAACCATAAATACATACCTCTCCAAACATTCCAGTATTTTCACAATCATTCCTTTCCTGATTTAAAACATAACGACATAAAACATAAAATATATACATTTTCAAGTATTAGCAAACATATACCCTTTCTCTTTATGTTCCTCAAAAGGCTAAAAACCCTCGAACTCTCTAAGCTCGATCTCCAGGAAATCCTGAAAAAGATACATTTATATTCGGGTGAGACACATCTCAGTAAGAGAAGAAACATATATATTAAAATAGCGTGTGGCTAACATAAAGTATAAAGATATCATTTTAAATACATTTACAAATCATTATCATAACACTGAAATCGTTTTCTAAACCTAAACAATCACATGCAAATATTTAACCCACGAGATTACCCAAGGATATAAGTGATTACCCGCCCATACAAGTTGCACCCCTCTGTCCTGATACTTAGGTAACTCTAAAGTCACAACTGAAGCATACCAGGGCACTCACCTTACTCAGTAACCCCTCAAGTATTAGATTAATCTCGTACTCATATAGTTCAACAATAATTTATCGGCAAAGGCCCTAAGAATAGGGAAATCTACCCGCCTATACGAGTAGGTTCCCTCTGCTCTAGTATGTTATGCACCTACTGCCACATCTAAAGCCATTAGTGCACTCACCTTTCTCAGCAAGCCCTCAGGCAAAGAGTACACCCTACCCAAATCATAACACATTTTACGTACATAAGTACTTCTAATATCATAATACATCAATCTTTCTGTCTTTATTTAATCATACACATCCATTCATGTTCATAGCTTAACATTGCATTGGATTTCACTTTAGTGACTCTTTCCCATTTGTATCATTCACATTTCAAATTTCATTTCATTACATTGTCATTCCATCATCATTCCATTACATAACGTTTTCATTTCATTCATTCATATTACAACTGGTCTTTAGCCATCATCAATTAGTCCACATAGAAATGTAATAGAATCTGCTAACAGTTAGTTCACATAGAAATGCGCTAGAATCTGCTAACATAGTTGTCTTTCAGCTATCTTACATTTACATGGTTGCATTTAACATACACAGGCAACATTATTTATATCATATTTTATTCTCGATATTTTACTTAGCTTGCATCTCATACATTTAACATATATTTGCACAAAATCTCATACCACACAATTTAATAATAAAATTCACACATATTCCTGTAAAATAGGTCAACCCACATTTAGCATTTAATTATTGAAAATATAATTTTCATTTCGTACATAATTATCCAGAAAATTCCTTCCACTTTCTTCAGTTCATTTCCACAAATACATAACTAAATAAATGGTCCTAGGCTCAGAAATCATAGTTTTACATGGTTGACATTTTAATAATTCACACCAAAACATACATATAATATAACATAAATCATTACCTTTGATTTCATAAAATCTGATTTAATATATAATTTCCCCTTACCTAAATTCTTGAACTACACCGACAGGAATCCCACACAGATGCCCACGGCGCTCACCCGAACCCTGGTTCAAAAACCCTAGTTTCATTAAATTAATCATAAATAAAATACTATTTAAATATTTCCTAGGGCCATAATTTCCAAATAAATAGTTATACCCGCAAATATAACCAATTTGCCAAATTTTCCAAATCCCACTCTCGCTTTGGAGTGAGGCCTAGAAAACATCAATTGGAAGTTTACCTAAACCAAAATGACGACAATTGCGACTAGGACCACGTGATGGTACCCGATCGTTGATTAAACAACATATTTAAAGAGAAATTGGGAAATTAGGAAAAAATTGCCTTACCCTAGGAATGGTGCCTACGCCACTCCTATGACAAATCTGCTCCAGTAGAAATGTCGGCAGTGGAACCAGGAATCCAATGGCACCTTCCGTTTCCAATCCTCTGCAAATCCGTCGAGAAATTGAGAGAGAGAGAGAGAGAGGTGGAGATGGACATGAGCTGGGGTGCGCAGAAGGAATTTCAGGGGGAAGGGTGCGTGAGTCTCTCTGTCTTTAAAACAAGAATCTTCCTAAATATATGTATATATATTATTTCAATTAGTTTTTTTTTTTAATTTTTTCATACTATTTATTTTTATTTATTTGTTTAATACATCAATTCAATAATATTTAACTAATTAATTTATTAATAATTTTAATTAATTAATTAACTTTATTTATTATTTTTTTCTAACTATTTTAATCATTTTAATTTTTCGAGTCTTTACATTCTCCCCTCAAGAAATTTCATCCTCGAAATTCGTTACCTAATCTTTCATTTCCATAATTCTTCGATTTACTATATCCCACACCATAATCCCAATAACATAATTATATACTTTAAATCCAATACACATCTAAGTTTTCTATATAAGGACCAGTCTCACAGCTAAGAAACATCACCGTCGATGGATTTACCATGGTTTTCTGAAACCGTCGACTGAATAAGAAAATCACAAAATTCCGCCAAGGGATTTTTGTCTCCAAGCTATAAAACAAAATCCTATACTTCCCTACGCCATACCTACTTCTTAACGCCTAACCTGCCCATCTCCTATTTTTTATCCTAACTCATTCCTATACTCTGGTATAAATCATCCCTCAATCCTTAAAATCCCAAAATCATTGCTCTGATACCATAATGTAATGCCCCGAACCCTTAAACCCGAGTCTGGTGCGTTTTACCTGATAAAATCCCTAATAATCCATAATCTATAATATACGCAGCGAAAAACATAAACATAATCACTATAATCATAACACAATAATACCAGAGTTTACTACCCCTATATAACATCCATACTATCCATCCAACACCTGCATTACCATAAATACATACCTCTCCAAACATTCCAGTATTTTCACAATCATTCCTTTTATAACTGACTTAAAACATATCGACATAAAACTTAACATATATTCATCCCCAAGTATTAGCAAACATATACCCTTTCTCTTTATGTTCCTCAAAAAGGCTAAAAACCCTTGAGCTCTCTAAGCTCGATTTCGAGGAAATCTTGAAAAAGATACATTTATATTCGGGTGAGTCACATCTCAGTAAGGGAAGAAAACTATATATTAAAACAGCGTGTGACTAACATGAAGTATAAAAATATCGTTTTGAATACATTTACAAATCATTATCATAACATTGAAATCGTTTTCTAAACCTAAACAATTATATGCAAATATTTAACCCACGAGATTACCTAAGGATAGGGGTGATTACCCACCCATACAAGTAGCACCTCTCTGCCCTGATACTTAGGTAACTCTAAGGTGACAACTAAAGCATACCAGCGCACTCACCTTACTTTGTAAGCCCTCAAGTATTAAATTAATCTCGTACTCACACAGTTCAACAATAATTTACCAGCAAAGGCCCTAAGAATAGGGAAATCTACCCACCTATACAAGTAGGTTCCCTTTGCCCTAGTACGTTATGTTGCTATTGCCACATCTAAAGCCACTAGTGCACTAGTCTTTCTAAGCGAGCTCTCAGGCGAAGAGTACGCCCCGCCCAAATCATAGCACATTCTACGTACATAAGTACTTCTAATATCATAATACATAATTCTTTTTGTCTTTATTTAATCATACATATCCATTCATGTTCATAGCTTAACATTGCATTGCATTTCACTTTAAGTGACTTTTTCCCATTTGTATCGTTCACATTTCAAATTTCATTTCATTACATTGTCATTCCATTGCACAACGTTTTCATTTCATTCCTTCGTACTAAAGCTGGTCTTTAACCATCATCAGTTAGTCCACATAGAAATGCGCTAGAATCTGCTAATATGGTTGCCTTTTAGCTGTCTTACATTTATATAGTTGCATTTAACATACACATGCAACATTGTCTATATCATATTTAATTCTCAATATTTTACTTACTTAGCCTGCATCTCATACATTTAACATATATTTGCACAGAATCTCACGCCACATAATTTAACAGTAAAATTCACACATATTTCTGTAAAAAGGCCAACCCACATTTAGCATTTAATTACTGAAAATACAATTTCCATTTCTTACATAATTATCCAGAAAATTCTTTCCACTTTCTTTAGTTCATTTCCACAAATACATAACTAAATAAGTGGTCCTAGGCTTAAAAATCATAGTTTTACATGGTTGGCATTTTAATAATTCACACCAAAACATACATATAATATAACATAAATCATTACCTTTAATTTCATAAAATCTGATTTAATATATAATTTCCCCTTAACTGAAATCTCGAACTACACTGAAAAAGAATCCCATATAGATGCCCACAGCGCTCATATGGACCCTGGTTCAAAAACCCTAGTTTCATTAAATTAATCATAAATAAAATACTATTTAAATATATCTTAGGGCCATAATTTTCAAATAAATAGTTATACTCGCAAATATAACCAATTTGCCAAAATTTCTAAATCTCACTCTTGCTTTGGAGTGGGGCCTAGAAAACCCCAATTGGAAGTTTACCTACGCCAAAATGACGACAATCGCAGCTAGGATCACGTGGTGGTACCCAATCGTTGATTTAACAAAATATTTAAAGAGAAATTGAGAAATTAGGAAAACATTATCTTACCCCAAGAATGGTGTCTACGCCACTCCCACGACAAATCTGCTCCAGTAAAAATGTTAGCAGCGGAACTAGGATTCCAATGACACATTTCGTTTCTCAATCCGCCGAAAATCCGTCGAGAAATTGAGAGAGAGAGAGAGAGGCGAAGACGGACGTGAGCTGGGGTGTGCAGATGGAATTTCAGGGGTAGGGGTGCGTGAGTCTTTCTGTCTTTAAAACAAGATTCTTCGTGAAGCAAAATTAAGTTTTACATATATATATATATATATATATATATATATATATATTATATAATAACTTACCTACATATATATATATATATATCTTATTTCAATTAGTTTTTTTTTAATTCTTTCATACTACTTCTTTTTATTTATTTATTCAATACATCAATTCAATAATATTTAACTAATTAATTGACTAATAATTTTAATTAATTAATTAACTTTATTTATTATTTTTTTCCTAATTATTTTAATTTTTCAGGTCTTTACAGGATATATCACTGAGTGCATGTGATTTTATTGTGCCCACACTATGGAAACAACCATGGAGCTCTTTCAGTATTTCTAGTCAGCTGATGGGGCAAAACATCTTATCCTACATAATTTTGTATGCATTGACTATTTGTTTGATTTATTTTGGGAAGAAGGATTGAGAAGCCAAGTGCTTACATATATTCTTGACCTAATGAATACTACACCATTTTCTGAAATTAATCTCGTGGTTGGTATGAGAGATATTCTTCTGATTGATCAATTATACCATTAGACATTGTTTCATGATGGGGAATGCTTTTTGCATGTTTTCTTTATTAAAATAAAATCTAGATGCGAAGAATGGAAAGAAGCTGGTTTTAAATGTTCTTCAAATCCTGATCAGTATTCTTACAAATAATGATGCCTCAAAGAATGAAGATGTAATCATACTTTATTTAAGCATTTTGCAAAAGAGCAATGACTCTCCACAACATCATGGGCTCAATGTGTTCTTACATCTTCTTAAAGACTCCATTTTCAATCAAGCATAATGTGTTAGAGCAGGAATGCTTAATTTTCTTCTTGATTGGTTTTCTTAAAAAGATAATGAGAGTGTCATTTTGAAAATTGCCTAATTAATTCAAGTCACTAGTGGTCATAGAACATCTGGAAAGGACATTTGCAAAATCTTTGCCTCACCATTTGGAAGTCGCGTCTGCCTCATTCAAAGGCTCTCACTTGTGTTCCCAATAGTCATGGCATCATTTGCCTCAATGCCAAAAAGGTTTAGAGGCGGTAAAAGAAACTTCAACATCGCGGTTTCTTGTTGACTTCTTCACCACAAAGAAATATATAGGAGCAATGAATGATGGACACATCCAATGCACTATGCACATGGGTGCATGCATCTCTAGCGAATCTCTTAAGGTACCATAGTTTTTTGTGAGGTGGGGGATGACCATCTGAGTGCTGCATTTGGCACTGAGGCTCCCTGACTTAAGGAGTGGCTTTTGGAAATATAAGAACCTTTGATCAACATATAGTCGTGCATTGACAGTGTATAATGCATTGATGACAACACTCAAATTCTCCCAAAATTTATCATCAAATACATTCTTAGTCTCAGGACCTATGTGGTAATGCAATGCTTCAATATTGAGATGAGGATTTATTGATGCAGCAACAAAAGAAGCAACAGTGGACTTGGAGGTGCTTCTGAAAATGAAGCATAATGGTGCTATAGATAAGGCAAGCTTATATGATCATAAGTTTTCCATAAAGATTAAAGAGCAAAGAAGATCAAGAAGAAGACACTTTGATTTTATTTGTATATGCATTTGAGTTTTTATATTTTGGTTTGTAATAAATGCATGCATCCTTCATGATATGTTTTGAATGCTTAAACAGAATCGTAGATAGACCTTAGGGAGGTCGACCGACACCAGGTTTTTAAGCTAAATTAAAAAGCCTATACCTTAGATAAACCCTAGGTCCCTGCACGTAACTTTTACTCAAAAACAGGACTTAGGCTTTAAAATTGAAAGGGCTTCGGGCGACCAAACTTGTGCGTTCAAAATGCCTCGGTCAATTGAATGTATGAAAAGTCAAAATTGTTGACTAGACTCAAGCGACCGAACCAAAATGAACTAAGTGTCATCAGTCGACTGAACATATAGTACTGATTTTTTCAACTTTTTCGGGCGCCTAAACTTTATGTTCAAAAATACCTTAGGTGACCAAACTCTGAAGTTCGATAAACCGAACTTAGAACTGGGCTACTGAACCTCGAGCAGGTTGAAAATTGCCTTAGACTCAGCCACCCGAACTGCTCATCGGGCAATCGAACCCAAAAATCAACTTTTCTCTATGTGTCTATTCGGGCGACCGAAACTCTAGGGTTGCTCAATTTTTAATTGCGGTAATTGGGGTTAAAATTCAATTAAACTTTTTTAAAATCCCCAATAGGTCCCTAACGGTCATAATTTTTAGAAAAACTATAAATACCTCTTCATTTGTCAAAATTAGCAACTTTAATCAACAAATATTTTCTCTCTAATTTTTCACTTAATCAAAGTTCCTCCAACTTAATTTTTATTGCAAAAACTATTTCTTGGGGCAAATATTTTGCTTTCCAAAATTCTCTTTCCCTTTATTCATTTCAAAAATTATTTTGAAAGAGAGCATATTTGTTTTGGGCATTTATTTTTAGATCACTTACTCTCACATATACTTTGATTTCTCAAAAACAATTTTCTTCGATTATTTCATTGAAAAATATTTTTGGGAGAAATATTCATTTTAGGTTAAATCTTTGAAATATTCATTATATATATATTTTTTTTAAAGATTTCAAAAATATTATTTAGAAAAGCACCATTTCTCGACTAAGCATTATTTCTTATCATATTAGAGAATGCATTTATTTGAGCTTAAACGTGTACATCTTAGCTTGTATTTTCAAAAGCATTATTTTGTACAAAAATGATTTTAATGTATCAGTTGGATTCAATCTGGAATTAAATTGGAGAGTCTCAGCCCCGTAAGTGAGACCGGTTGGGTTCAACCTAAAAAATTGAACTGGGGAGTCTCAGCCCCATAAGTGAGACTGGTTCGGTTCAGCCCAAAAATTGAACTGGGGTTTTCCTCACCCCGTAAGAAGAGGATGTAACGACTTGTGCTCTGCCTGTTTAAATGAGCAGGGATAGGGTAATCCTTGGGGGGGTATGCCCAAGGCGGGACATAGGCTGGTTTGTCCAAACCTCGATAACAAATATCGTGTGTTCCTCTCTCTCTCTCTCTCTCTCTCTCTCTCTCTCACTCTCATTTACTTTCCACACTGTAATTTCCATATGTGTATCTTCTATTTACAGTTATAATTATTTGCATGCACACATTCATTTAAATGAGATATATTGTACGTGTATGTTTGCACTTATAGTTTTATTATTTACATACACGTCATTATGTTGAATGGGATATGATATGTGGTGTATCGGCGTGAATGTTTAAATTAGTCAAAAAAATTTTAAATGTATAATTCATCCCCTCTCTTGGGATCACACCAATTCCAACACTCTCTCCCTAAAAGATGGAGTTCGCCTCTCTAATAGGAATCCCCTCTCGCTAGGCAAAGATCCAAAAATCTTGAATCGTCAAGAAAACATGAAACAAAGAGCAACTTTTGTTCGTACAAGTAAAACTCTCAGTTAGAGCAGATTTGTACAATTTAAATACAATATACTTCAGCAATAACTAATATAGAAGAGTTAAACTCAGTAGAATATCACCAGGGTTCTGATTTGAATTGAAATTTTTAGTAGAAAAGATTAGAAAACCATAGGTTATTTCAACAAAAGCACAACTTTACTTCAGAATATATTTCTGTAGGGGAACTTTGAATTACTAATTTGTATGTGCTTGATTGTTGTGTTTAATTTTGTGAAATTAACAAGTATTTATAGAGTAGTAAAGTTACTTGACGTTTTCCCCAAGTTTCTTGCAGTATTTCCTAAGTATTTTCCAAGTTTGGAGCCTAAGAAATCAAATTGGGAAACTTTTCAAACATTGTTTAAAAGTTAAAACATGAACTTCAGTCAACTATGACACGAGGGTTAGTCACCTGAGCTTTATAAGTTCAACGTATTTTGAAACACAGTACTGGATTAGTCGACTGTACTTTAATGAGTCAGTTGTCTATCTCGGTTTTGTTTACTTCTTAAAAAATATATAAAAATGTTAGTCGCCTGATGATATTCCATCAGTCACCTATCCTACTTTCAGTTTATTTATTTATTTATTTATTTTCATAAATTTGATTTCAATTTTTAACTTTGATCTTGGAAAAACGTATGTAAGACTTTAAGAACATTTTCCATGATTTTGAAATAAGGTCTCTAAGTCAAAGATATTTCCTAAGAGCTTCATGCATCAATATTGAATTGTTGAAGTACTTACAACAAGATAAAAATCTCAATTTAAGTAACAATATATGTGAAAATTTACTGCATTCAGTTTAAGCCCTGTATCACAATTATTTTTCTCCTCAATGTTCTGTTTTTAAATAAACTTTCAGATTAATCAGTCAAGGATAATCAACCAACGTAGTCCCTTTCGGTTTACGCAATCAATGTTGATTTATCCAAAACGAATTACCTTCCGGTTTATTTAATTACCAAACATTCAGGATTGAAATTTAAAACAACCACGTAAATTAAATCCTTGAAAAACAATGAGTAGAGTAGAGAAAGAAGAACACAAGGATTTTTACGAGGTTCAGCTTCAACACAGCCTACGTCCTCGCCCTTGGCCAAACCGCCAAAGGATTCACTATTACCGTTCCTTTATCAGTCGGAACAAAAACAATTACAACCACTCATTGGGTAAGGCTAGAGCCCGCCTTCTCCAAACAATCTCCCCTTGTTTGGTCCAATGATTCAATACTCAAATCGTCAACAAGCCCTGTTACAATGATAAAGAAACAACACGTACAAAAACTTGCTCCTCAAAGAGTTGATTAGTACAAGTTTAAAACACTAATGCACTTCAGTAAATTCAGAATATGAATTTTCAGAATGAAGCTCTTAGAAATTTATCATCGTGGATATCTTTCAATGAAAGAATCAGCAATTCGATAATCAAACACAGTGAGATTCAGCAAAATCTTCTTAATTTCGAGCAAGGATGAGAGCAATATGACGCACTTTCTTAATTTCAGAGTGAGAGAGAGTATGTCAGTAGATTGTGAGCTCTTAATAATCTTGGTGTTTAATTCAATGAGTTTTGGGGGTATTTATAGATGTATAAAACCTCTTTGCTTGTTCCCCAAAGGATACTCACACTTGTTTCCATAAAATAAACTTATTTAAGTTTCCAAATTTTTGAATTTCAAAAATTATATCCGTTGGAAAACAAAAAATTTTTGCGAGGCAGACGACTGTGAAGTCCTGACAGTTGTCTATCCATTTAATATAACGGTAAGATTCATAGGCAGAAATGTGGTAGTCATCTGTCCCTTGAGTGGCAGTCGTCTGTCATCAGAATATAAGGTGACGGTCATTTGTTCATATGATGATAGTCGTCTGTCTATGTTAAATTTTGAGCCTTTTAGTAACATATAAGGTGGACAGTCGTTTGGTGAAACTTTCACAGACTTCTCACCTTCCACTAACAGTCGTCTGTGGGAGCCATGACAGTCATCTGTCAGGCTTCTGTGTTTCAACTTTAAACTTTTAATTTAGTCAGTCGTCTGCCTATAACCACATAGTCGTCTGTCAACTGATCAAATTTCTTTCTTAGTCACTTTTTTATTTCTCTCTCATTTTTACTTGGAATATAAATTTGTTTTAACTTTGAAAACATGTTCCAAGTTATTTTCTTATGGACTTAAAGTTTCTTTGTTTAGTGAGCTTCAAAATGAAAACTTCATACTTGAATAAACTTAAAGTACTTACAGAGACTTGTCCTAATTTCTCAAAGATTCTACTTTGTTCTGAACTTTCTTTGTTACTAATCTCTGTTCTCACAGAATATTCTAAACTTTGAGCTCTAATGTTGTTCTTCTTTAATCAACATGCTCTTATGATCTTCAAACCTTGATCCATGCTATCAGTTATTGATTCATGCTACATGAGTACCTTCAATATGAATTCCTGAGAAAACACAACACTCAACTAAAGCATGTTAAATCCTACTTGTTTGTTAGCATCAAAATGGAGTATCAAACCTAGTAAGGCCAACAATCTCCCCTTTTTGATAATGACAAACAAGAAGCAAAAATTTTGAGTGAGCCTTAAAAAGACTCCCCCTTTCAATAAGTTTCAATGTCATTCATGCTTTTATCAATTTCAAGCAAAATTTTGGCTAAACACTTCTCCCCCTTTGACATCATTCAAAAAATAAAGTTTGAGTATATAATGATCAAGGACAAATAGCAATTTGTGTATGTATGAAGCCAGTGTGAAAGTATCAATTGATTAAGAATTATGCTCAAAAGAGAACTCATAATACTCCCCCGATAAATCAGCATACTCAAATTAGAACTTGCAAAGTTTTCAGAAATATCATTCATATTAGAACTTATAATACATCAAACTAAGAGCAAAGCAGTGCAAAAAGTTCAGAGTTTCAGAGCTAGAATACATATAGAGACTCATAGTCTTTAGCTTACACATTCTCCCCTTTCGTTAAAAAAAAATTCATCCCAAATTTAAACAAACAAAAGAGCAAAAACACCAACATAAGTCTTATATGTCAGAGTTAGTGTCACTGTCTTTAGCAATTCCTTTTCCTTTGGATTGCTGTGAACCTTCTTCTTCTTCTTTTTCATCATCTCCTGCATCTTCTTCTACTTCTTTTTCTTCTTATTCTCCTTCACCCTCTTCAGATTCAACTTCTTCCTCATCAGAATTTTTACTATCCTCATTATCCGAATTAGTGCCATGTTTAGTGACATGATGTTCTATCTTAGCAGTGCGAGTAATAAGGTATACTTGTCATCAATGGTGGAGAGTTTATCTTGAAGAGAAGAAAAGTTCTCTCATTTTAAAACTAGAGCTAGTATAATGTTGATAAAACAGAACAAACCAAGGTGGCATATTAGCTTCTTTAGGAGCTGGACTCCTTGCCTCAGGTGCAAGTCTTGCCGGTCTATTGCCTCAGAACATCCAACCCTCGGTATACTTTTTGTAACCCATTCGTTTTCATGTAGTAGATAAGAAAACATAATAATGGGTTCTTTTTACTATTTTTGAAGCAGGAGAGAGGACTTGAAAATGGGCAAAGATTAAAGAAAGAATACCACCGCATGGAAGTCCAATTCTAGGTGATTCAAACTTCATTACCATCCACTTCAGTATGGTACTTGATAAGTCCAGTTTCTTCCCTTTAAGCAAACACCTCATAACAAAACAATCAAAATACGACACATGATTAAAAGTTCTAGACCTTGGAATGATGTTATATGCAATGATCTTATGCATAATTTGTGCCTGAAGATTAAGCTGCTTGTATGGTGGAGGATGTCCAAAATACACAAGTGCATCATTCATCACAAGAGGCAGAAATTCTTGTGGCGTAAACCTTTGTTCCATGGTCCAATGCTTCTCAACTGGTGTACACTCAAAATTCCCATGCTTGATATGGAGAATTTTTCGTAATGAATGTGGAATAAGTATTATCATTTGACCATAAATTTTAGAGAATGCCATCTTCTTTTTTTAACCAAATTAGAGTAAAAGATCTTAATTTGATTTGGATAATATCCTTTTACTTGATGAAGGATAAACTTGTCCCATCCTATAGCTTTGAACATGTCTAAAATTTTAGGAAAAGTTTCTTCAAAGAAGGTAACATCTAAAATCTTACAGAACATAGGTTCAATAGCTTATGGATGATTCTGATACAACGATTTTGCATGTGAAGAAACCAACCATTTTTCGATATCATCGTTGCTTGTAGGCTTTGAAGAAGACAAAGAAGCTTTGTCCTTCTTTCCCACAGTTTTGGTACGAACCATCTTGACAAGTAGAAACCCGAGATATGTATGGAGTAGGGTATGATGGATAATCGGTTTTTGAAGCTTGGAAGAGAAAGAACTAGAATGAAAGAGAAGATAAAGTGCTTTAGAGAAAGGAAGATGAATGGTCAGCCGTATGTAGGGTTTAAAAAGCATGTTTTTAAGTGAAAAGTACCTTACCCGCCGCGAGACAGTCGTCTGTATCTAATTGGACAGTCGTATGTCCACAGACAGTAACCTACTAGTCGATTGCAAGCTCACTGGCAGTCGTCTGTCTACTGTCTTTTACACAGACAGTAGCCTGCCAGTCGTCTGTCACCTCCTTGGCAGTCGTCTGTCCTTACCAAAATTAGCTTCTTCCCCTTTTTAGTTAACTTCTCTTATATGTAACATGCCTAATTCTCATCGAATAAATATAAAATGATCCTCAACTAATGGTTTGGTAAATATATCAGCTAATTGAGCATGAGTATTTATAAATTCAAGAACTATTTCTTTCTTGTCTACATTATCTCTTAAAAAGTGGTGACGTATATCAATATGTTTAGTTCTTGAATATGATACTGGATTCTTTGCAATATTTATCGCACTTGTATTATCGTATTTTACGGGGATTGTTTGATATTGAATTTTGAAGTCCTTTAATTGTTGTTTCATGTATAAAATTTGAGCACAATAGCTCCCAACTGCTATGTATTTTGCTTTAGCTGTAGATAATACTACGGAATTTTGTTTCTTTGAAAACCATGAAACTAATGAATGTCCTAAAAAGTGGCAAGTCCCATTAGTGCTTTTTCTATCTATTTTGCATCCTACATAGTCTGCATCTAAATAACTCATCATTTCGAAATCAATTCCTTTTGGATACCATAACCCTAAATCAAGTGTGCCTAGCAAATATCTAAGAATTCGTTTTACTGCTGTTTGATGTGATTCCTTAGGAGCCGATTGGAACCTAGCACACATACACACACTGAACATTATATCTGGTCTACTTGCTGTTAAGTCCAAATAATGATCTGATATTAGTTTGCGTTATACACAAATGAAAAAATGATCACAACCACCCTTAGAAGAATCTAAACAAATTTTCAGTAATTCTATTTTTACAGAAAACAAAATCTAGATTTGAAGAAAATATAATTTATGAAAGCTTTATGTGATTTTTGAAAGCTTTATGTGAAAAAGAGGAGAGAATGACTAAATTTTCCATATATTTCGTGAAGTTAAATAGACAGAATTATGTCTTTTTCTAAAAGTTACAAAGGTAAGAACAGTTGCATCTGTTCAAAGTGTTATGTGCGTTGACCTGGTTGCACCTCCAAAATTTCCTAGTCGCGCCCTGGTCGATACATTCTAGAAGAATTTTGTTTACAGTTAATAGCATAGTTGACCAAGTCGCACTTCTAAGTTTTCCTAGTCGCGCCCTGGTCGAACCATTCTGTGAACCTACAATTATCTACTACTCTGGTATCTTCTAGCTCGACCTAATCGTCCCTTGTGTCTTCTTGGTCGCACCACATGATCATATTAAAAATATAAGATTAATTTTAAGTCATTCGATCATGATCAACGATCACGATCTCACAACGATGCAAGCATGCAAAATGCTAAGTGGTTGTGCGCCATCTAAATACGCCACTAGCGCCCTACAGCGCGTGCATGTGCATACAGTGCAAAGCACCGTCCTAGGGTGTATTAGAGTACACACTAACATTATCTTTTAACCAATTTTAAGAGAATATTTCACATTATCATTTATTAATGACTTTTCCTTTTTCACTTTTTTCAATGTGAATTGATTATTTTAGAAAATATTTCAACATTTTGTTTCACTCACTAAAGTTCACAAGACTAGATCTGCTAGATTGCATGAATAACACTGGACTAGATTGAAAATGGTATTAATGTCCTATTGTTTGGATTAAAATATATAATGGTGAAACTAATAATTCAAAATATTAAAATACTCTTATCCTATTATCCTCTATATGGAGAGATTTTGAATTTGAATTTGTATTGAATTTAGATAAGAAATAATATAAAATTGTATTGAAATTTATCCAAATCTAAGATCTGAAATCCATGTTCCCAAATATAACTTAACGGAAAGTACAATGTAGAAATAAAATAAAATAAAAATAAAAGGTCAATCTAATTCTCTCATTTCTTATTTGTTGCTAACACATAGGCCTTTGTTGTATTAAATGTAGATTAAGGGTGCTTATCTGTAACTTAACCTAATCTAGCCAAGCCACCAAAACAAGCATCCTAGAAGTTCAATCATTAGTGAAGTCCCCGACTGTAACCTCATAGGAAATACCAAGAATAGTGGACCATTTGAATGTGTAAAATTAAATAAAATAAAAAGTAAAATTATAGTTTCACAAAAATACATACGAATTCAATGCCAAAATTTGAAATTTATGCTTTTAAAACACAATTTAGGCAAGATTTATTCATCCAATTAAAAGGGAATCAAACTATTGGTGCGGCACTAATTTCCTTGGTGTCCATCTTTGGTTAAGGGGAGTTGGGCTAGCTGTACGTATGGCTTTTGGGTTTCTTCTATCGCAAAGCAAAGCCAGTTATTGCTATATTTATTTTTATTTTTTTCCCCCCAAAATCAATAAACACTCTTCCTGCTTATAAAACTTCAAAGAAACAAAACCATTCCTGGGTTAACATTACACCCATACCATTGAATAAAGATTGGCCCTCACATATCCCCAGGGTGTGATTCAAGTGGTAGTGCGGACTGCAAAAGTGCCTCTCACGAGATCAAGTGTTCAAACCCTTCTAGACTCATTTCCGCCCCTGAACTCCTGAATTTACCCTTCCTTTGAAGCTGTGGGATCAACTTCAAGGGACGCAGGATTAGTCACGTGAACCATAAAACGAATGCATGGATATCCGGTGCGTAATCCAAATAAAAAAAACAGGAATGGCCATCACAAGTGAGATTGTGAGAATAAAAATGGATCACTAGCATTCCTGGATGTGGAAGAGATGAGGTTCAAGATCATCTAAAATAACTTTAAGACTTCCATGCATGACTGATTTAAGAATCCAATTGAATCAAGAATTTGTTTAGGAGATGAAAAGTTAAATCTATATCAAAATGATATTAAAAATAAATTTTTGTTTTCTTCCTTTTTAAAATTTTCTCAAGCTACAAACCAGATTAAAAGTACATGGCACCCATCAGTTTTTATTAGGAGCGACTCCAAAATCATTGATGGAACAGTTCCTAAACAATAAAATGTCATGGATCATCCCAGTGTCTCAAAATACAACTAGTAGTAGCATTAGTAAAGCATGAAAGTGAAGTATGGGGCAGTTGAACCTTTCGGCATATCTCAACAGACATGCTCAGCAGAAATACGACAGAAGTATATTAAGCCAACAGACTTGTATTAAACTGATCCGCAAGAGGTACAAAATGGAACAAAACTGGAACACATGCGTAGGGATATAACTTAACTTACATGACGGTAGAGGACGCGCCTACAGAAGAAAAGAAAAATTAACATGACATCCTCTATTTAACATGAAATGAAGCTTAGACCATATGATAAACCCAATTAGAACCCTGCCCAAATCACTTGCACATACACGCCACTTTAATCTATTGCTACTTGGAAAGCCCTGATCTTTTTCACCCCTTCAAATCACTGGGAACAATAAATACAGAATCCACACAAAGACCACCTTTAGAGTGTGTGCAGTCAATCTGCTTCATGGAGAATCTGACTTCTGTTGCAGGTTCACTCACTACGAAATCACCTACCTTGTACTCTACCCAGCACCCTCGCTTATGGTTGCCATTTGCATCATCTTGTTCAGTTGCATCCAAACAATACTCATATGATGCTTGCTGACCATCTGAAGTTGACAACTCAAATCGCACTGGCTTTACGTCCAAACCATGGGTATGCTCAAAGTTGCACACACGCCGTCCCAGCCTCTTTGAAAACCTTCCAAGATGGAGCCTAAATGAAAGAGTATAGATATCAGCAGGAAAAGGGCACTTTACCATCCCGTCTACTTCAAACCACCATATTTGCTGCAAATAGGCCACTACGTTAAACCTGAAAAAATATATATACATATAGTAATGCAACAGCTAAACTGTCAAGTTCCATAAGAGCAATGTGTTTTGCAAAATGAAGCAAGCGAAAAGTAGAAAGAAAAAGAATTTACTAAATAAAGAAATCCAAACAGCTTTCAGTGCACATCTAGCACAAGTTTACGTAGATAACAGAGCTGCCAATTTTTTCCTAGTACATGCCATTAGAAAGAAAGTATTACTTGTCAAATCCAATAACTACATGAGACCATTGCAAATTCCTTTAAACACTTTGGCATAAGCACAGATGGGGGAAACTCAACACCAATTTTAAATTAATGAATCCTATTAAGACTATAGCTTCAATAAGACCAAGCAACCCAAAATCATGTAGTAGAGAAACTAAAGTAGTTTGGACGAGGAAGTTTATTGACAAGAAGTACTCAACGGACCATCTTCCACTCTGATTTATTCAATAGGAAGATGGTGTACTAAGCTCATGTAGCCAATAAGCCATATGGACTGATGGAATAAGGCAAAAGTGTATTGTTGACAGATTCATGAGTTTGTTAATGGTTGAAGAATAAACAAAATAAACATTTCCAGCCCAAGTGTACTCCTTATCTGACAAGGAGAATGTTAAAAGCCAATAACCTAAACCACTAACCTATCCAAGAAAAACCATAAAATAAAATTAAACAATGTAAACAACAAGCACCACCAAACCGCAAGTCTCACTAGATGAGTATCCTCTAACTTCATTCTACATGACAAAGCACAGTAAACTCAAAAGGTTGGACTATCGCCCAAATCTTTGAAGTCAAAAGTTATTTGAAATCTATCCCTATCCTTTCTGCATGCTCTGAGATCAACTAAATCATTCACTAGAGGCGATATTTGGTCTATGCTGCAAGTGGTCTTTTCTGAAGTATTTCTCCAAGCTAGACCAGTCATCCATGCTAACATTCTCAATGTAGCTATACTTACTTTTTGGATATTTTGTTTCCTTGTAACCCAATGTTTTCATCCATAGAGTCGTACTTATAACCATTCTATTAAATTCTTTTAATTTTAGAGAAAATTTACAATCACATAAAATGCCAAATACACCCGTATATTTTACTCACCTTGTTTTTTAAAACTCTATGCATCACATCTTCAGTTTCTCCTTCTTCTAGCATGGCACAGTCGAGCAACTGAAATCTAGCACTCCTAGGAATCTTACCCTTCACATGTGACCATTTCTTCACTCTTCCTCATAAAATTTCTAAAATTGTGTTTCTTTTACTCTGTTTTGTTTCTAATTATCTTGAAATCTCTAATCCTAAAATGTTTCTCATATTTTTCTACCCAAAAATGTGCCCAAAAGGAAGCAAGGAAAACAACCCAATCTCATAATAAATGAGAGGGAATTGTTTTGCCATTAAAAATACTTGCATTCCTTGGGATCCACTAAATCCAAAAACAAAGCATCTCCACAAGACCATCTCTTTCTTACCTCTGATCCATATCAACAAAAAAGTGTCAACAGTCCATGGCAGCACCACTCCCTCAATAAAAACTCTGAACAGATTGGCCCAAAGCTCCTTAGCCAGCCAACAATGGAGAGACAAATTTTCACTAGCTCTCAACTTTAAACACATAATGAATATAAATATCCGATGGCCTCATAAGGTCTCCTCACTTGCAACAAATCATTAATGTTAGGGCTATTAAGAGCCAGACTCCACATGAAAACCTTGATATTGGAAGGAACCTTAGCCTGCCAAATAAATTATTCAAGGGGAAAGTAAGGTTTGGGGTTTTCAGCAACTGAGAGGAAAAAGATTTCATTGTAAAAGAACCGGAGCCACCCCCCATCCAAATCCTCAAATCATTTCTGACTTCTGGAACAAAGTCCAACACTACCAACAAAATGATAAGGTAATGAAAAAAAAAAGTAAAAATCAGAGAGAGAGAGAGAGAGAGAGAAACCCCTCCAAAGAATAATGCATTAATCAAGGCATTTTAAATGGCAGGCAGCCCAAAAAAGACAAGGGACCAAAGACTCCAACAAAACCTCACCTACCCAATGTCCTCCCAAAAAACGAATGAGATTTCTGTTTTCAGCATGGAACTGGGTATGAAGGCAGAAAAGATAAGAAAGCTGGGTAATAAACTTTGATAATCTTGCATGAGAAGCATTGCCCATACCTCTAGCATCCCAATCATTATGATGTAAACCATACTTGCTTCTAATAATCTTGTACCATAAAGCGTCAACCTCCAATGGGAGTCTCCATAACAATTTCCCAACCAAAGAAATATTTTTAGACACTACTTCCAAGGCCCAAACACCCTTTGGACTTGGATCTTCTAACTATATCCTAGATAACCAGATGATCCCTCTTCTTATCTCCTATACCAAACCACAAAAAAATCTCTCATTAGCCTCTCCAGGGCAGTAGCCTCCCTCGTAGGGATCCTAAAGACAGAATATAAAAGGAGTCTTGTAAAGAGTTACATGAAAGAAAGAAATGCAACCTCCTAAATAAGCCCTCTTCCAGCCTTCCAACCTACTCCCATCCCCACTGTATCCACCACTAGATCCCAAAAAAGGAATCAAGATTACCCCCAGTAGGAAAACCCAAATATATCAAGGGCCATTCTAAAAATGGTGCAACCCACAAAAATGGCAAAACTTTCTGACTCCTCCCACCACCCCCCCCCCCCACCCAAAAAAATGAAAAATAAAAAATTTAATACCTGCCACCCTGCTCTTAGACATGCTGAGTTCAATTTGAAACTCACTCAAAAATTTTAAGGTGAATTTTGAAATTTTAGAACACTATCTTTGAGGAAGAGAAAAAGTAGCATCAGCAACCTCCTTGCCTACCTCCCTGAATCACATCAAGGCCTTGAGCATGGCTAAAAATTTTGAAATTTTAGAAAACTATAGCGAAAAAGTAGCATCAGCAACCTCCCTGCCTACCTTAAGGCCCTGAATCACATCGAGGCCTTGAGCATGGTTAATCCCACTCAATACGTCAACTATTAACAAGAATATTAAAGAGAGAGAGAGAGAGAGATGGGGCATCCCCCTTCTCTCAGTCCCCTTGAGGCCTTAAACCACTCCCTTGATTAATCATTCATTATTATAAACAGTCACCCTTTAATCCATTTCCTCCAAGCCCCTCAAAACCTTCTTAGCCATCACCTCGTCCCAACTCACCATACCTCGTCCCAACTCACCATATCATAGGATTTTAGAAACCAATTAGGGCAAAAAACCCCCCTCCTCTCCCATCCACCACTTCATTGGCAACAAAAACATCTAAAATGTCTTTCCTTAATGAAGACAGAATGTCATACCATAACTATACCCGGAACACCTCTTGAGGCCTCTAGACAAAACCTTAGCCAAGATTTCGTAAAGACTAGTAAGCAAACTGATCAGTCAATAGATTCTTACCTTCCTAAAGTGCTCCTTCTTAAGAACAAGAGCAATAAAAGTAGAATTTACATTCTTCCCCACCATCCCGTTCCGAACAAAACTCATTTCAAAACTCCATAATATCCTCTTGAACCACCTCGCAACTATCATCAAAGAAAGCCATCGTGAAACAATCAGGCTCTTGAGCCTTATCCCTCTCCATCTCCAACACTACCCCCTTAACCTCCTCTATGTCAAGACATCTCTCTCACCAAACAGCTAGGTCCTCACCAAAATATCCTCACCTACAGCTTCCTATTGAAATCTGTTATCACCTCCCCAATTTTCTTAGGATCTGCACCAGATTCCCCAAATCTAGCTCCTACTCCTTAACAAGGCTCTTCCTCCTCCCTTTGGCAACTCTGAAACAACTTGGTATTACAATCCCCCCTCCTTCACCCACTTAACCCAACACTTCTGTCTCCCAATAATTCCTTCTTGGAAAAGGATCAAACCCAATTCATTTCAAAGGTGACCCCCTCTAGCCTTATCCTCTTCACCAGCCAAACCACACTACTACCATCTATCCGTAACTCAATATCAGCAAGAATAACATCCTCCCTTTCTATTATGTTACCAAATTCCACACTTTCAAATTATTTTTCACAAATTTTAATTTATTCATAAATTTCAAACCCATCACCCCCAAAAAATGACCCTCTCTCCACCAATTCCCAACCCAATCCCTGAAAGGACTGCATATTTTCAAATGTGAAAGGCTAAAAGCTCCATTGAATGGGATTAGCATCCACCAAGACTGGGCAATGATCAGAAACTGGCCTAACTAAAACCTCATGAGCAACATTCCAGAAAATTTCTTCTTAATTGGTAAACAAGAAACGATCAATACAGAAGAAGTGAGCCTACCACCGGAAGTCACCCAGGTAAAATGAGCATTAGCCAAAGCGACATACCTAAGCCCACAATCCCCAAATAAAGGAGTCAAACATCCTCATGCTACTAGACATCCTAGTGGCCCCTAACCCATTATCAGGGAGCAGAATGACATTGAAATCCCTCCAAGCATCCAGTGGAGGCTACAAAGGCTGAATAGACATAAATTAAAAACAAAAAGCCACATGGAAGGCGTGGGCCCATAAACAAACATGAATCAATCCCCAAACTCCCTCACTTTTAATCACAAAGACAGAGAAAAAGATCCAACAGCACAATCCTTACCAGATCCACCCCAATGTCCAAAACGATAACAAACACCCCCCCCCCCCCCCCCCCCCCAACCAAAAAAAAGACACTCTACAAGAAAGGAAAAAATACCCAATCTCTGAACCTAAAAATTCCCAATTACTCCTCACCAAAAAACTGTACACCACTTGTACCATAGATTCTTGAGGAATAAGATATCAGAAGAAACCATGGGTTTAAATTGCAGTTGCAAATAACACCACGTAACAGCCGCAGTACGCAGAAGAATTGGATGTTATGTAACTGGAAGCAGTCGCAGTGGCCATGAATTTTTTCATGCATGCACAACCATGCCAAAATTGAAGAATAAGAATAAGCATGGAATCATTAAACATGAATTTTGACTGCTTTTATTCAACCAAAAAACACTTTTTCATAGGCAACATGATTTTTATATTAATTTTCGTGCGTTGTTTACAAAAAAGTCATATTTTTTATACTTTTTTCTACTTTAATGACTAAAAGGTTTAGAAATATATTTGAAATTGAGAACCAGTTAAGGTTGGGATTGGGAATCATCTCCCCACCCCTGTGGAAATACATAGCTAGATAAACCCATGTTCATATCATTTCATCCCATTATTACTAAATAGATTATTGTCTTCCTAATCATTGCATTTAATAGTTACATATAATTTTATATTTTCTAGAAATTTTAATTTTAAAAAAGTTCACCATTCAAGATAACAATAAGTCAATAACTAAAGGGTGTCCCCAGGCCACAAGGCTTTCCCACTTTGCAAGGGTAGGAGGAGCATTGTCACAATGTACATAGCCTTATCCCTGGTTTTATGTAGAGAGATTGTTTCTTTGGACTCGAACCTGTGACCAATCAGTCAAAGGAGCAACCTTACCATTGATTCAAGACTTGCCCTCTAATAAGTCAGTAACTAAGCAAATATAAAAAATTTGGGTGATTAGGAGTTAGGTAATTTGGGCCATTAGGGGTTAGGAAAATTAAGCCCTTTAAGAAAATTAATACTAAATATATAGTAGTTACATTGTATTTAATACATAATAGTTACATATTATTTTGTATTTTCTAACAATATTAATTCTTAAATTCAAATAGTCAAAATATCAATAACTATGCATAGCAATTTAGGCCATTAGAAATTAGGCAATTTAGGCCCATTAAGCAAATTAATTTGTTAATCTATAAGCATAGCAAATTAGCAATTAAAAGTATAAGCACTAAGTAGTAAGAGGAAAAGTTAAGCTATAAGCATTGCATAAGCTCAAGGCATAAGTAGCAAATTAATTAATTAAGCACTTCAGCTGTAATCATTGTTTAAACTTGATCTATAAGTAGAAAATTAATTAGTTCAGCTAATAAGCTTCTTAACTTGCTTTAGCAAAAAAAAAAAAGAGTGGGGAATAAATTATACTTGCTGGCAGTAGGCAAACCCATGAACAGGAAGTCAGGACTCAGGAATTTACGAACATGAAGCGCATTCCACTCCTGAACCCTCATCAAATCTCAAAGCCTTGAACCCTCTTCGGATCTACCCAAATCCCAAGTTTTTAGCTTGATTTCTTCCTCACATCTACCTAAATCACTTCCAAACAACAAAAAATTTATTCCAAAATGGATAAAATTTTAGACAGTGGGAAAGGGAAGCAGTTTGCCTTCACATGGCGATTTCAAGCACAAATTTCAATTTTGGCAGCCATAGATCACTAGATCTAAGCTAGACGACCTTGGGGAGAAGGGGAAATGTAGCAGAACTCAGAAAAATTGGGAATAAATGAGGTATTTTTCAGTATATAGGGCTGTCGAAAGGGAAAAATAGTGTAGTGGGGTGTAAAGGCCTATTACAGCCCACTATGGAAGCATAATGGCCGTTACAGCAGTAATTTTTTTCATAAACTCTATAGTGGTTCAAACCAGTATCAGGCCTTGAAATTCCATTACACAACAGCTGTTATTTAAAACCATGAGAGAAACTCCATTGAAACTCTTTCCCAACTCTATGATTCCTACTATTCCCTAGCCCCTGGACGTTTCAAGAAAGAAGCTTCATTGATTACCACTAACATCACCCAAACACTTACTTCCCTTCTCACAATTGACAAAGGAAGCAAGCCTAACCAGCTTTCATCAATTTCAAAGTCTTTCTCCTATCCCCCATGGCCCCTCTAACAATCCCAACAGCTGCCCATATAAATCAGAGAGTTTCTTAATGAGGGGAAAAAAAAAAGATAAAACAAACAAATCTTAGAAAACCTTAACCACGCCAAGATAGTGAGACTCACAAACCAGGGAGGGTTGCCAAACTCACACTGATCCACTAGATTCAAGCAATCCCATCACAGCTCTCCCTTAGACACACACACCAAAAGTTTAGAGGGGGAGAATGTACAATGGAAACTATGATAAAAGTCTTAATACCTCTAAAAATTTTGCCCAGCAATCGAATAAGGGGGAAAGCTTAGGGGAAAAAAAAAACAGAGAGCTCACTATAGACATTTTACAGAGAATGAGAAAGCAGGAAAATTAGAGGTGCAATAACTATTTTCATAAGACACTGGAAGACAGTTACAAATCAAAGCATATAATCCAATGAAAATGAACAATATTAAGTAATTAATCAAAGAGGGAAAACTAGAGGTTCAAAACCTATTTAACTGGGTCAATTGCAGTCAGTTGCATATGACTGCATACCTTCCAATGCAGATGACATGTCATAAAATTTCAGAGTTAGTCAATATTTCAAAGGCCCATCAAAACTCAGCCATTGCAAAGATGTGTAGACCCAATTGATGCTAGTTAGCTTAGGCATTGTACCATAGCACATGTCTGGATGGGTATCATCAAGACATATCAGCAGTATTAGAAGACATCCAGTCTCCTTGAAGCCCACAAGGTCACTCACTTTGCAGCCAAAGGTACAAAAAGTAATACCAAGAGAAAAGAGCACACATAAAAAAATTTTTAGGGCGAGCCTTGATGTTGCCCTCAAGAAGATGGAGAAACACAATCACACACTGCTCATTATACTCAGGAACATTCATAAATTTAAAAATAAAATAAGAGATGCAATATGAATGATTACAGTAGCCCTAGAAGAGCAAAGGAGCTAAGTTAAACATAAGGCATGGACATGTCAGTACTATTTTCTGATATCAAGTTGAAGCAAAGATATTAGGGTGAGATAAAGTAAAAGAAATGAAAGGACATGTAAAATAGGACGTGCATCAATTCAATTATCAACAATATTAAGAAACCCAACATCTCAATAAATATACACACACACACACACACACATATATATGTTCTAGTACAAGATAACAAGGCAAGGCAAAAGCATTCAGGGGAACTGGTTAAACAACAATTAGCTTGTCTAAGAAAAACTGAAATAAGTTTTCATTCAATTCTCTTTTCTTTGAGATTAAAGTAACATAATAAAGAAGGAATTTAATTTTTATTACACAGCATAATTATAGAGAGCTAAGCAACCTAAAAGTCATGTATAGGCAAAACATAAAACCATGAATTCGTCAAAACATACAGTAGCTAAAGCTTTTTTAAGTCAAGGATCTATCAAGGACACACTAAGGCATAGAACCAGCAGTGTCAATGATTGCATGTGCATATTTTAATATGACTGATACAAAGAATAGGAGCTGCATCATCCAGGGAATAAAAAATAAGATAATGCCACGTCGCAAGCCCCCCATATCCCTATAAAATGAAATTACTTCTCTGAGCTTATAAGAACTGTCAGGTGTTTCTTCATAATAGGCAATCTAAAGGAAGAGGGGGGCGGGGGGGGGGGGGTTAAAGAAGGGTGAAATGAGCACAAGGGACACGATCAGGCAGGGGAATCAAAGCTACATCCAGCAAAATAGCCATGTGTGCAAGCACACAAACACACGCACCCACAAAGCATAAAAATCTGAATAATGATTTTTGTCAACAATGTTTAACTAGAACGCTAAAAATAGTTCAGTTCATGGAATCGGAATGCAATCATGGTACATGCGAAACGCAGCACAGTAGGGTATGCTTGCCTCAGCATTTAAATGAAGAATGTGTATTTCAGCTGTATATTGAAAAGGCAATGATGAGGCATTTCGAATTTAAAAGAGAGTTTACTAGGAGAAACAGATTAATAATGACTAAGACAATTATAAAGTGATAATGCAGTATTGTTACTAATAAAAATATATAACTTACGTGAAAATTTAACAACTGAAAATTTGTGTTGCTTGATTCAATATTTTAAAAGACAAAGCTGTAACTTGATGCCTTCTAACTCTTATTAGACAAGGGATAAGCCTTAAGGCGTAAGGCTTGAGCCTTTTGGAAATTTTATTTTAAATTACAAATATATTGAAAACTAAGGGAGATTAGGAAAGGTACAAATGGCATTTGAAAAAGAAAATCAAATATGATTTGTAAATAACTTGCTAAAAATACAAATTAAAAATCATTCGAGGTATGTCAGTTGGGGAGAAGTGGGAAGAAGAAAAGAGAAATAGTTTCTCTCTATTTTTCGTGTTTGGTTCACATAAAGAGGAAAAAGAGAAAAGAAATGGAGAGAAAAAAAATACCATTTTTTGTTTCCCAAATCAATGAGGTTTGGAGAAAGAAGAGAAACAAACTCATAACTATGCAAAAAGACAATTATGACCCTTCAACAAAATAAATAAAAAAATCCCAAAAATCACAAATCCTATGTACATTATTTTATTTTTTATAGGTTTATTCCGCATTTAATGATGTCTTATGCAATTGGATAAATCTAAAAAAAAATTGTTTTTCTTTTTTCTAATGCAAATATATATATATATATACATATTTTATAAACCGTCATACCTTGTTATCCTACACTTTTCCTAACAGTAATATTGCATAATGATTATATACAGCTTCTTTTCTTCTCTCTCCCATTAGTTGAACACTTGAACCAAACAAGAAAAAAATAGGTTTCTTCAAGTTTCTCTCCTGTGGAACCAAGGCGAGAAATTAGTCTCTTATCATATTTTCTCTTCCCTTCTCTCCTCTCCAATTAGTTTCTTTTCTCCCATCCACATAGCCCCAACCAAAAACACTCTATCAGTAATGTATATCCTATGAGACAATATAATTACACAATTTTTAATTGGGTTCATGATCAAAGAGCATCATCCAATTCTTTATTTTCTGAAAAGGGTTTTAAGCATTTTACTCAAGATGCATCATTCCTTGATCATTTCTCATATAGATCTAATTAAATTTTGCTAAACTAGTTTAAAACCAAATTTAACTTAAAATCCATGAACATACATGCAAACCACGACTAAAAAAAGTATAAAAGAAGCACCTTCATTGTGGTCCACCCCTTCCTTGGACCCCGCATAAGCAGGAGCTTTGTGCACCGGGCTGCCACTTTTTCTTTTCTGTTTTTAAATCTTGAGGCAAGCCTCAACTGTCTTTCAAAAGCACTGATTTGATTTAAAGTTCCAAAATAAAAATGTGCCAATATGACCAGGTGACAATATTTCCAAAAAAATAAAAATAAGCATACCCAAAATGTAAATGCCGTTAAACCAGCTAGTTAAGCACGAAATCATCCATATTTGATATGTGTAAGACATATCCTAAGACTATTTCTCTCCATAAGACCAAAAAATGGCGAGAACGATCAAAGACAAAGCCTTAATGTCTTTTTATTTTTCCTGGGGCCAAATGGGGGTTAACAAAGCCTAGAGACAAGGGAAAATAACATATTACAATGTAAACTCTTAAGGAAAGTTGTCAAAAACTAATTGCACTTAGGTCCTCTAAAAGTAGATGCACAAGCCAAGCAGGGGAACAGTCAAGGTAATCAATTCCTATTGCGACCTCATGTACAAAGACTGAACACCAATTTGCAACATGATTGCAAAGAAAACTAGATCAATCCCTACTAACAAAATCTTAACAATGGAGAATGCATACAAATGAGCAAAATCATGAACCTAGTTAATACACTTGAGTGCCATAGTAGAGCATGATTCCTTAATAACCTTCAAGAATCCGCCATCCCAAGCTACCTCCGACAATGTCATCAAAGCACAAATATTCACTTTAAAGGAACTACAAGTACAATTATTCAAAACAAGACCCCAACCCCTAAAATCAACTACCCATACTATCCCCTATCCCCTAATAATTCCCAATATTCCTGCCAAACAAGGGTTTCCCTTAGATGCCCATCTATATTTATTTTAAACAATTTATAACAAGGTGGGTATTTTCCAACCCATCAAAAATTGATGCTTTACAATCTTCCATTAGGCCCCATCATCCATTGCTCCCTAGCTTGAGAAAATTAGGCTGCATATTAAAAATTAGATTAGACAAACTTGCACACATAACTAGTCCATTAAAAATCATTGCATTTCCATCCTACAACATCAACCAAATAGTCATAGAAAAACACACCTTCCAAGATATACTAAGAGTAACTTCCTTGCTATTATAGAAATTTTTAAATTAAAAAAAACATGTTGATTATAATGAAGCAATAGCATATTCTAAATCCCACTTGCAACATGACAATCAACTAGTACATGCAAAACATTCTTGCTGCTATCTCCAAATGATCAACAGCTAGAATACATGCTTACACCTTCCTATTGTGAGCCATATTGTCAACTATTGTCCACAGCCTGCCAAGCCAAGAAGTGAATCCCTGTAATAACTAATAAGCAATTTCTAAATATATTTCCACAAAGAAACATGAGCCCAACCCATAATTTCAGCTGTCGTAAGATGATAAGCAGATTTAACAGAGGATTACTGTCAGTGCTGCCATTTCAAGAAAGCCAATGACAATATCAACTACAACCAAAAAAGCTAAATGGAACAAATTTGTGCCATTTCCAGCCCATGCCTTTCTCTAGAAGAGCTTGCCACAGTTTTGCTCTTACACCTATAATCAATTAACCCAACAGCAAGCACCGAAAGAGGTCCATCCCCAACCCACAAACCCATCCAAAATCTAACACTATTCCCATTAGAAACATTTCATTTTAAGTTTCTTTGAGTAACAATTTTGCTTCCAACCAAGCCTTGCCACATGCACGATGTAGGTCTTTTATTAATAAAAAAATCCCCATTATTTATCCGCTTACAATACTTTCCTCAGACTATAAGAGCCCAAAAAGAATTAGGCTCTTTGAGCAATCTTCTACCAAGTCACCAAGTTTAGCCAACACTGCCCCATACATGTGGTGCATTGATTGTACACCAACCCACCCTCCTCAAGTTTACAAACCTTATCCCTTCCAAGCTCCAGCCATACGCATCTCTTTTAATTTCATCAATATATCAAATAAAGCTTCAATGGAATTTATCAAAAATTATCACAAACACCCCTAGGAATTCAGAAAGTCTGCATGACATAGATTGGGACTGGCAATGTCACTGATTTGGCCAAAGTCACTCATCCTGCAAATGATAATGACTTGGCTTTCCAATCCGCCAACTTCTTCTGCATCCGACCAATTATATACTTAAAAAGTCCCCACCTTGATCCATTTATGAATAGCTGATATTCAAATATACTTCATTAAATCCTAAAGTTAAAAGGGATACCAGTCACCATACTGATTTTATACGGCTCATCTCAAGACGAGGCATGCCCAAAACAGCTTGAGGTACAATCTAAAATAACAAATTCCAAAAGGCTACAACATTATACACCGAGGCTTATGCTTCGTAAATAAAGCGCGCTTTTGTGCTTTTTTTAAAAGTGGAGACTTGTGCATTTTGGGTGTGTGAAACTAAAGTTAGATCGTCGAGAAAATTATAACCACGTATTTATGTGAAGAAAATAATATAAGTTCAACTCTGCAAATCTTGAACCTCAACCTCTCCAAAATAATTGAGAGCTGCATCTTAGATGATAAAAATAATTCAACTTTCAAATATTATGGGGTATCTCTCAACATGATCTACACAATAAATTCAAGTTAGTATTCTTAGAAAGGTGAACAAAAGGGAGTGGCTCCCCACTTTGTGGGGGTAGGGGGAGGGTCATCACAGTGTACGCAGCCTTACCCCTACTTTAGGCAGAGAGGCTGTTTCCTTGGACTCAAACCCAAGGAAATAGCTTCTCTGCATAAAAGCAGGGGTACACAAGAAGTTTACAAATTATTTTTAATTTTTTAAATATATTTTGCAGTTCTTTTATTTTTCTTTATTTTTAAGAATAAAAATAATTAATTAACGTATTTATTACACAGATGAAAAGGTTAACAAGGGTAAGGAGAAGAAGCAATGAGGAGATGTGTCAGATGATGAAAGAGATACTGCCAAAGAATTTTCTTGTGATGAGGGTTTGTTATTGGATATGGACACATGTCTGAATCATCTGATTTACTTGGGGGATCTATAATATATGCTACCATCTTCGATGGAAGGTTTGGAGGGAGTTCCCACTTTTTAGGATGATGGAGTCAGTAAAGAACAGCACTATAGGGATGGGATTTTACCAATCTCCTGGAGGAGGGTAACAAAAAATCGTTAGAAGTTCAAAAGCAAATGGAAACAAAGGACCTGTAGCTGTGTAATCCTGGAGTAACAAAGTTGATTTGGATGGTGGTAAATGGAAGATGAAGAAAGGCCAACACAAATTAGAAACATTACACTGTGACTTACAACGAAGAGGGTTTAAAGAAAGATTTTCTAATTTAGTTTGTCATTTTTTCCCTTTTTTCGTTTGTTCTTTTGTTATTATTTTCTTTTCTGAAGATGGCTTGTCCTCTCCTAGGTTGTATTTCTCTTATTCTTCTTTTTTAATACACTTTCTTTTATCATCTTAAAAAAATCTACATAGTTTTATCTAAAAAATAGAAATTCCCGAAAGTCTCAAGGGTTAAAACACCTAGCCTTGCGCCTTCACCATTTCAAAACATTGCTCTAAACATATCAATAGGCTTCCAAAACCCCTTCAAGCTAGCTCTATCAATACAGTGGCTGTGCCTTTCCATGCACAAAATAAAAGGTAAGGGGATACGAGATCCCCCCACCTTAAACCTCTACTTGGATTAAAGCTTTCCGTTACTTCACCGTTCTAGCCAACCCTCATCAAAGCCCCCACGACATTTATCATGATAAGGGAGACCCAATGTCTATCTCAATCAACATATCTATGAAAAATCTCATTAAAAAAAAACTATAAGCTTTTCAAGATCAAGTTTAAATACCATGAAACCTCTCCTTCCCAAGTTTGACCACATTGTATGACAAACTTCCTTCACAATTACAATTATTCAAAATTTGCCTCTAAATGACAAAATTGGCTAGGGGCAACCATAATAAATGGAATTGTGAAGGGGCAACCATAGTCAATAAAAGAAAAAGGTTCCATTATATTTGACGATGATTTTTTTTCTTTAAACTTATACATAACATAGCAGAAAATTATCCAACGAAAATTTGGAAATATTTCTCGATTTGTCAGTTGTCACTTTCAAATACGCTTGGATGCCTCTCCAAGTCTAGATTTCCTTCTCCAAAGTCCCAACTATAGTCCATGTTTCACCCACAAGTGAGCCACATCCCATAAGTGTTTGGAGGAGATCCTCCAATGACTATCTTCGTATGTTAATAAACATTCCAAAATCATTGTTCTTTGGCCAGAACAAGAGAATCTTTTCCTTTTTCCTCTTTCTTCGTAGCCCTAGTTGAGATCAATCTTAGACTACAACTCTAACGAAGAGTTTAGGAGCTACACCAATTTATCTACCTCCAAAAATAAATAAATAAAGTGAAATCCTTAACATCCTATGATACTCAATTACTCTCACGAGATCAACTTTTTCGCCTTTAAGCCCAAGATACAATGATTTCCATTCTACCACCACGAATTGGGCTCCGCCGAACTCACATACCAATGAATAGATCTTTCAGAATGTCTATACAAATTAAAACTTGCTACAATATCGCAAACACGATGAGTGATATTAAGGATGGTGAATCTCAAGCAATGTTTTGCTCGTCAAGTGAAGTTATTTCACCATCAAGTTGATTTAGCTTATTGCTCGTGTTCTTTTAGTGTTAATGGGGAGGCCAAATTTTTTTCAAGTAACAAGTTCTTTTCTTTCGTGGAGAATGGTGATTTCTTTCAAATTCATGAAGAAGAATGATCTTCGTTTCTTCCATCTTGTTTTGTCAAGGAAGGAAAGGAGATGGCTTTTTGAATAATGACACAATTTTCTTTTCACAAAGATCGTAACCCCATGGATTCGAACTTTTAAAGCCTCAAATCATTTTTTATGGTGAGACCGCGAGCAAATAGCTTCAAAAAAGTTTTTATCTTCACAGAAGATCTCAAACAAGGGTTCTACACATATGACTTGTGTTCCGAAGGGAAAGGAGGCAAGAGTTGGAAGGAGTTCTTCCCTTTTTGCAATGTGTGGATTGAGACTCAACAAACATTCAAGGGGTTGGGAACCCAAACCATATACCCCATGAGAACAAACAATTTACCACAAGATTAGGTGAGGCTTTAGTGCAGTGATGATGATGAAAGTCTAAAGAGGGAAGCCAAGAAAGGAAAGAGAATGATAAAGGAAGGTTTGACCAATCCGGGATTGAGGGGATTCATAAAGGACCCCACAACCTTACAAACGAAATCATAGGGGAAGATTTCAATATGTAACATAAGGAATTTATAGGTGCAAAGGGTTTAACAAGCCTCAAGCTCCAAAATATCTTTTTAATGGGCCAAATAAAATGAGTTCTAAAGGTTTTAGGCAAAATGGACAGGTGACCACCTATTGCTAAATCTTGAGAAAGAGACTATCAGAAATGGACCCAAATGAGGTCCAATTGCAGCATACAAATTGCCTAGGTGTTGTTGAGCTATATGGCTATCAAGCATTCTTTAAATAAGCGGTCAATAGTCATCTTCTTCAGGGAAAAGTTCTTTTGGGCTTGAAGGACAGATCAAATTCAGAAATATACACTGCAATTGGGAGAAATTTAGAGTGACAAAGAAGAGGAAAGGGGATAGAGGACAACTTCTTAGGGAAACAAAAATTGGAGTAGACAAAGATGATAAAAGAGGAAATCATAAAGGTTTCTGCACATATACCAACCCAAACTCTACGAAGTTTATTGGAAGTGTATGACTATGCGAAGAAGAAGATGGTTAGTGAAGGCTTAAACAACAAGAAAAAAGGGAATGCAATCAAAGAGCCAAGAAGAAGCGGTAATATGAGTTTGCAGATGATGAGGAAGAGTCACTATCCTCTTTTGACCTCGTAGCTGAAGAATTGTTTATTGAAAAGTTTTGGAGGAAAGGTGATGGAGGAAGATTTGAAGATAATGGAGGCTTAGGGCTGATGAAGACAAAAGCTCGAGGAATCTCTGAATCTGTTGATTGTCAAATTAATCATGTTCGAAGAAGTCAAAGTAGACTCTTGGATGTTACGGGAACTAGTCTTTCCATGGCAACCACAACCTCATAAATTCTTGACCTCAAGTTCCCTTTCTAGTCATAGTGAGACGACAAAGGACCTCGAATAAGATCTTTCGAAAGCCAAGAAATGGAACACTACAAATCCTAAAGGTGCTTCTCCCATTCCTCATTTTTCTTTTTCTTTTTTTTTTCATTCCAACTCTAAAATCTAAATTACTGAATTGCCATAATGAGTTAGAAATTGATGGAAATCTTCATGCTTTGACCTCTTTGACTACAAGAGAATTGGCAAAAAGACAAGAACCTCCCCTAAGATTTCAAAAATCCCACATATCTTCCCTAAGATTTCAGAAGAAGAAACAGTTTTCCTTCTTCAACTACCATTTCCCATAGTTTCATCGTATGACTCATAAGTTTAATTCCACGATAGTTATTACAATTTTGAACATCTCCTTTATTTTTGTATATAGGTATTAAAGTGTTTTTCCTCCCTTCATCTGGCATTTTCTTAGTATTTACAATTGTATTAAATAAATTAGTTAACCATATAATTCCGTTATCACCCAAGCATTTCCAAACTTCAATTGGGATGTTATCTGGTCCCATAGCTTTCCCATTTTTCATCTTTTTTAGTGCAAACTTAACTTCGTTAACTCTAATTTTGCGAATAAATCTTATATTTTTAGTCTTATCCTCATTTGACAATTCCAAGTTTAAGCCTTCTATTTGGTTTTCGTTAAACAACTTACTAAAGTAACTTCGTCATCTTTCTTTAATATCTTCGTCCTTAACCAAGACAATATCATCCTCACTTTTTATACATTTTACATTTCCTAAGTCCTTGCTCTTCCTTTCACTAGCTTTAGCAAGTTTAAATATATCTATTTCCCCTTTTTTTGTACCTAATCTATCATACAAACTATTAAATGATCTATATTTAGCTTCACTAACGGCCTTTTTTGCATCTTTTCGTGCCTCCTTGTATTTTTCAAAGTTATCTCTGTTTCTACATTTTTGCCACGTTTTATACCAAATTCCTTCTCTTTATGATTTTTTGTACATCTTTATCCCCCCACCAACTCTCTTTACTATTTGAGAATCTTCTCCTTGATTCACCTAAAATCTCTTTTGCTATCTTTTTAATAGAGCTAGCTAATCTATTCCAAAGAGTATTTGTATCTATCCCATCCTCTAACGTCCAATCCCCATCTTTGATAATTTTATCTTTAAATTTTATTATATTTTCTCCTTTTAGGTTCCACCATCTAGTTCTCCTACACTGATTTATTTTATCATTTTTCTTCCATTTTTTAATACATATATCTAACACTAAGACTCTATGTTGTGTGGTTAGGCTTTCACCTGGAATAACTTTACAATCCTTGCATGATAAACGATCTACCCTCCTAGTTAAAAAAAAAATCTATTTGACTTCTATTTTGTCTACTTTTAAAGGTTATTAAGTGTTCTTCTCTCTTCTTAAAGCAAGTATTCATTATACTAAAATCATATGACATAGCAAAGTCTAAGATCATCTCCTCAGACTCATTTTTGTCTCCACATCCATATCCTCTATGTATCCTCTCATAATTTTTATTATCTCTTCCAACGTGTCTATTCAGATCTCCTCCTATAAATATTTTCTAAGTCCCTAGTATGCCTTATCCATATCTTCCCAAAATTGTCTCTTAAGATTTTCTGCTAAGCCAACTTGAGGAGCATAAGCACTAATGATATTTATTATCTCGTCCTAATACCATCTTGATTTTTATAATTGTATCTCTTACTCTAGTTACATCCACAATGCTATCTTTTAAGTTTTTGTCTAAAATAATGCCTACTCCATTCTTATGTTTTTCTTTTCCAGGGTACCAAAGTTTAAATCCTGATTTATCGATTTCTCTAACTTTCTCCCCCACCCACTTAGTTTCTTGAAAGCAAATTATATTAATTCTTCTTCAAATCATTGTATCCACAATTTTCATGCTTTTACCCGTAAGTGTCCCTATATTCCAAGTTGCTAATCTAATCCTAGTTTTCCTTCCATTTAAGTTAATTTACAATTTAGTTTTGATTATGGCTCTAATGCAGCAACAAGTTATGGAGAAAGCAAATATGAACAGCCCTAAGGAATCTATTCTAGAAAAGGATTAACTCCTTTAGGCGTTTGGCCTCTCACCATACTCAAGAACAAGGAATGACATTTCTCAAAAATATCTCTTTTTACAAGAACTAACTACCTTTTAGTGGAGGTTTTCCAATTAAGATACTAAAAAATAACTTCTCATGGTTGCCCCTAGGTTGGCTAGAGTTGGCATTTGACTAGCACAAGTGTAGTATTTATGTTGGCACAAGTCATCACCAAGTTGTCATCATTGTCGTGTCCTTGAGTTTTCAGTGAGTTAGCATCAGCTGTCACCAAGTTGGCAAGAGTTGCCATCAAGTTAGCTTGGCTGGTGAGCTGGAGCTGGCACTATGGTCTAGGTTCAATAGTTTTAGGCAAGGTCTTAAATTTCTATTTCGTCTCAAATTTCGAAGCTCCAAAAGTACGAAAATTTCAACGGAAATTTCGATTTTGATGTCAATTTTGATTTCCATTTGAAAAAATAGCGGAAACCAGAAGTAAAACATGGAATTCTTTTATGAAACTTTAGAAATGATTAATAGACATAATAATGTAAGTTTTAGGACTAATATATTACAAGTAAATAGATCTATGTTGTATATAAGGTGGAGAAGTTGTAATATAATATGTGCGTCAAACATATTTGCAAGATAATGTACCTTAAACATATTTGGTGAATCAGTTAATAAAAATGAAATTCATAAATCATATAAATATTATTTATCATACAAATAATGATAATTTGGAAATGAGTGGTCAAATAAAATGTTGTTGTGAGTTTATTTTTTCATATAATTTCAAAAGCACTTTTAATAATCATTTGTTTCAATAAAAATAAATTAAAAGAGAAATTTCATTTCATTCCTAAATCCCTCATTTGAACTCTTAGAAAATTTCATTACAAAGTTCAAATTTCAACAAGTTTTGCTAAAATTTCGACATTTCGATAAATTTCAGATGATTTGTTGAGATTTTGACGGAAATTATGCAAGACAGAAATCGACTGCCATTTCAATTTCAAGGGTGATGAAAATCAGGAATTTTGACGAAAATTTTGACAATTTCGTCGAAATTTAAGACCATGGTTTTAGGCACGTGAGATTGGGCCTTGGGAGCAGCACAATAGATTTTTAGGCTAGTCCAATGGACTTTTTATTTGCTGTAAATCTTCTTTACCATTGCTCCCCAACTGGACAGCACTTGAACCTGGCTAATGAATTGCAATGAATTTCTTATAAACCAAATGTCCATCTTTTCTTTGCATCATTCTCCCCAAATAGGGGAAAAAAAGGTACTTGATTATTGAAGTATTGAAGAAGAATGAGATTGCAAATCTGCCTTGGTTTGCACCATAACCTTCTGAGCAAGCCTTTTTGTGCAAATACCAGCAAATCTTCGTTAGGGCAAGAAGAATACCATTCATCTCTTCAGGTTCTATAGCTTGTGTACAGTGTTCAATTGTGCAATAGAAAAATTCATTGAATAACCAGAGCCCATTATTTGGCTCTTAAAATTCTCAGTTATCACTTTGCATTAGCTAGAGAGCAAAATACTTCATCATCATCCAGCCCATAAGTTGCCATGTATTTCTTCCCAGTTCAACAGCACTCAACCGTGACCAGTGAGTTGCTATGAATTTCTTCTAAAACAAACTAACACAGGACAATGTTTTCTTGATCCATTGCGTGCATCAAGCTCTCATTTTTAGGCTCATATGGTGGGGAATAAAAAACTTGAAAAATCTACAAATTCACCTGTAGCAAAGCAATGAATCTTGTCCAGTGATAAAGGGATCTACAGGCATACCTCAGCTCTGCCCCAAAATAATCTATATCTTGTAAACCCTTTATGTTTCAATCATGTTTCATCATCATTGCCATTTTCGAACCTAAAGCTGGCTCCAACACTGTTATATTATATCATGAACCAAGATATATTTATCACTATCTGGAAAATAAAACAAACACTAGGCAACAGAACAACACTTAAAATACAACATTCAGAAAAACGCTAAAGGATAAACAAGTTCAGACAATGTCCCATCAAAACAAAATAAGGCATTGCTAAGAATTGTTTTGTGCAAGGGTGAAAAATGATATAATAACACATTCTCATATGAACAAAAATACTAACATAAAAAAAATAATAATAACAGAGTTCCACAAACACGCACTCCCTAGACAAACTTGCAGCTGAGAACACAGAAGGAAAGAATAATAATAATAATAATAATAATAATAATAATAATAATAATACACAGAGCAGCAGAACACAAAAACAGAGTGAACTGGAAATGTTCAGTGTTTTCTATTTTTTGTTGCCTATAAGTAGGCAACATGTTTTTGCATTTTTTTACCCAAAGAAAGTAGTGAATAATCTTGTGCGACTACCACCAAAACAGTTGGAAATAAATCATTTCTACTCCGAAAAATTGTCCATTTTGACCACTTTTGTTACCAAAAGAGTGAAACAAACAGATAGTTTTACCAAGTGTGCTTTTTGCTGCCACTTTATGAAAAAAATAAATAAATAAATAAATAAAACACATATGTTTCCAAACACCTCATGTGTGTTCCTCCAACATGTGTGTGTGTGTGTGTGTGTGTGAGAGAGAGAGAGAGAGAGAGAGAGAGAGAGAGAGAGAGAGACAGACAGACAGCAAACAAAGTTATCCTAAAATCTAGGTAACATCTCATAAGAAGAATGTCATTTTTTAAATTTTTTTCTGGTTTGAAAGGATAAATTGGGAAACCTTTGCGGCTCCCACAAGTGGTAACTGCCTAAAGCATAGCTCCAATCTGCTAAGCACACTGCCTTACACCCATGAACATATGCATCTAACTGACAGCAAGAATCTTATTATAAAGGCACTTAGATTCTTATCACATTTGTACTCAGCTGGAAAATGCTTTTGAGTATGTGGCTTCTACTCCACTCTTTCCTGCATTTTTATTATGATACAATCTTCAAATATGTTTTTTGAAGAACAAACCAAAGGAATTCAGCATCTATGGTATTCACTGAATTCAGAATATGTTGTAATGTAATTATTCCTAAGAATTAATAATATTTTCAGAAACAAGTCCACTACATATAATTCTAATCTGTAACATTCTTGGGGAAGTTTTCCTTATAGTATTAGTTAATAGAAAAATGTTAAAATAAAAATAGATATTATCATGTTTAGTTCAAGACTATAAAGTAAGATATATTTGTAATTAACAGTCTTTTAACTTGCAAAAATAGAAAATATATATATCATGATACTATTGTTCAATTAAGGGGCTTTGAAACGACAGTGATTTGTCACATGCTAAATAAAAATAGCAAAGACAACTCATAAAGTTATAAAAATATAAATGTCTCTATTGAAGATGCATGTAAGATATAAACGACGAAAATAGGAAAGGTCTTTTCTTTTTAAATCAATGAAATGCACCATCTAAAGATAATATTTACTTACAAATAATCATTCTTGTTCCTACTATCAATATTATTCATTGGGGTGACAACTCTTCTTAATGATATTTAGAAGGTAGCTGACTAGCTGATTTGTAAGCCAAAGTTTGGGAGACTGACGTACCAAATCTTCAAATGAAAAAGAATATACAAATCTGTAGACGTTACAAACAAGTGTAAATTTCTAGAACAATCAATGCTTCAAAAGGTGTCATACTCATGGGGCCAGATGAATTCAAGCATTAATTAACATTCCACTAACTCCATATGGATTATAAATCTAATTTCCTTTTAAATTTTCTTCTTGACTTGTACCACTTCTAGTTTTATCCCAGATCAACAATGACATCTTAGAAACCCTTTGTGACTGCACTTTATTCCAATCATAATCACCTTCATACAAAACATCATCTTTAATACCTTCCTGCAAAAAGTACATCCACCTTTCCATCTTAGCTACTGAAACTTGCAACACCTCTTCATCCTTTCAGAATATCCTTCCAAGATGGAAGATATTTTATCACCATCACCCTCATATTTGAAGGATTCACAAGGCTTACAAGCATGTAATCAAACAGTAGCACTAGAGAAAATAGAGAAGATTTTAAAATCTTCAAACACTGCAAGAAAAACAACTCTCCACAGTCCCACACCCCCCCCCCCCCCCCGGGGCGGGGGGGTCAGCCTCCACTATTTTAAAGAGTTAAAAATAGAGAAGCCAAAAAAATAAGGAAAAGAAGAAGTTAACATAAATGCAGGAAAATGAAGCAATCACAGGAAGTCCCCTCCCATTAAAAGACTAATAAACCACAAATTTGATAACTGAAGTTAATGAGAATGCTAGGTCAATTTATTTTATTTTTTATAGAAAAATTTATGTCAAACCATTATTATGGTAAAAAATTGTGCTTTATTAAGCACACCCTCCATATATATTTTTCTGAAAAAATGTGCTCACAAATTTAACAATTCTGGGTTCCTGAAAGATCAAGGTAAACACTGACCAAAAAAATTTACAACTTCGGGAACTGTTAAGCGGAATAGAATATTTCTGGTGAAACAATTTGAAAGAACGTAATAATTACCAAAGTAAAGGTTTTTATCAAGCCCATAAATGTTGCATTGATTATATTAGAGCATTCAGCATCTAACATCAATAATTTGAATCTAACCTAGATTCTTCAGTGGGAATCCAATTCCAGTATCTCCTGTCTTCTATCCCTGTTATAGCCATAGCCTTGGCCGATATGGACATACAAAGTCTTCCTGTAACCCTATCCAGCCATATTTCCTGTAAAATCCCCCACATTGCCACATGTGAAAAGGACAAATTAACAACAGGTTAAAACGCAAAAATTTAAAATCACAAAAAAAAAAAAAAAAGACTCAACCTAAATCAAAAACCTGACATAGACTTCAATCACCCAACGAACAAAATAATCTCCCAAAAGAACAGAAACCCAGTGGTACCAACTCAATAAAATCCTGACTAAAATCCTAATACCCCATTTCTTATAAAAAGCACAAGCAAAGTAAATCCCAAAGGCAAACAAAAGAAAGTAAAACTGACCACAAAACCCAATTTCAAGCTCTAGCCAAAAAGCTACGAACACCAAAAGAAAAGGCGATGAGGTTAAATCACATGCCTTGTTGCCGTCATCAAACGGCACCGGGCGGGATAGGAGAGCAAAGATATCCTTCTTAGTTAGGTTTTGGTACCTCTCCGGAGGCAAAAGGTCAAGCAGATCATGATAATTTGGGGGCAATTTGGACTCCCAAACGGCGTCAGACGAGGCGGCGCCGCGAAAGGCTCTGTTGAGGCGGGCGAGGTTGCAAATCTCCGGCGGGGTTAGATAGAGGAAGACGCAGGCCACGCAGCTCTCCGGTATGTCGCCCAGGCCCGGACCCATGGCCGAGCCGTTGGCGCCCTCAGTCAGGTTTGAGAGCGAAGCGCCCATGCTGCGCTTCTTCCGGCGAGCTAGCTCACCCCAGCGAGTACTCAGGTCATGGAGCCGGAGGTGTCGCCCGCAGAGGGCACTCTAGGGTTTCGGAGGGAGACGAGGCTAGAGCTTGTGGATTTGTCAGCCGAGGGTGGGTGTAAATGTGTGATTGACGAGCGAAAGAGGTGTGGGGCAGGGGAAAACTTTGAATTCGTTTCTGAGTATTTTCTCTCACTTTCTCGCGGCAGAAAATATCAGCTTGGGCCGTAGGGCTTTTGGTCAGAAAATGTGGAAATTGCCGGGCAGGAGCCGGGGCCGTAATGAGAGGGGAGGGCTCAGCCGTTGCGTCATTGCGTGGGGCCCGGGACCCCGAAGCTTTCTGGCAGCAAGCGTTGTGGATTTATAAAGCATGTGGAGGACCACACGTGGAATTTTGCTATGCACAGCACGAGTGCTTCCATATAAAATTTTTTTTAAAAAAAATAGCAATATTTTTGTAAACATGATCTTGAATTTATATTTTAACATTTCATAGAATTATCAAAATATTTGCATATAAAAAGAAAATCCATGTAGTTAAAGAAGTTATAAAATCAAACATTTAATCAAAAAAGTCAATCTTGATATTAAAAAGCATTATAGCAATAGTTGTAGAAAATAAAGATGTAGTAAGACAATAATCGAATTAAACTAATAAGAACATTATAGTATTAGAGCTAAGATGTGGAAAGACCATTGTCCTTAAATTTGAGTATGTGTCTATGGAAAAAGATTTTCGGTACAAGTAGTCACGGCATATACTATCTCCAAGATTATTCAATTAGGCTCGAGTTTGAGTGCACTCACAAACTTTAAATTTTAAAAGTTATAATATTTGATTACCCAACATAGATGAAGGGAAAAACTAGCTTTATTATTTTTTTGTCCTAGAGTAGTTTTAGACTTAGCTAGTGGAAAACAAATAGCTACTTGAAAAATTATAAGCTACTACTAAATGATGGAGAGGGAGAAAAATGTAAGAAAAGAATATAGATGAGAGCTAATTGTATGATATAAGTTACAAGAGTTTTGTGAATTTTAAATTTTTGAACCAATCTCTTTGTGTAACTTAATAAACACATAACTTACATTTCATTTTTAAATACAAGACTCTTGTAGGTTGCTACGAGTAGGTCATGCATCATGTAACGACCCTATAAGTTTTACTATAAAAATACTCTAATACCATAATAATACACATAAAGTCTGTCGGGACCCGCAGTGAGGTACCACGGATACACCTGTCCATAAATACATCCTATCAATGCAGCGGAAAACATAACACATATAATCCTTACATACAATACCAGAGTTTTAAAGTCTACATAATATACATATAAACCCCCAAACCATACATAAAATATCCCAAATGATTATACAAACATATCCCCAATTTCAAAACACATACCCTAAACTACAGTAACTAGGCTTCCTCTACCTCGAAACTCGCTCCGCTCGGTTGTCTGGATTTCCTGAAATGTTTAAGATTCTTGAGGTGAGACACCTCTCAATAAGAAGAAATAAATTACCATCAATGTGTGGCAACATGAGTTTTAATGTATCATAACACATTCATTTAATAATTAATTTAACCGAGAAATCATGAAAATTGTACTTATAACCATATATATATATATATATATATTTGCAATCATATATTTTTTTCTCCAAAAAATGCTCGTGCTCAATAAGTTTCTCAATGTACGAAACACAACATGTCTGTTATTATAAAATCACCATGTCTGTAATGAGGAACCAACCTGAGTGGACATTCTTATATCACCGTCATGTAATAACCCCACATGATCGGGTTGTTCGGCCTGAAGGCGGGACTTAACCATGGCTGGCCTACCAGACTAAGTCAAACTGTACGCGCCTGTAGTACGATTGGCTACCACAGCCCGGTCCGGACCCAATGGCGGTCAACATCTCTTCGCAGGCCCAATCGACTTCCGATACCAACATTCTCCCTGAGTAATGTGGTTGCACTAACTCATTCACTAGCAATAGTGCTATGCTTTCATGTACATCACTAGTCCATCAAGGTTCTCGTTTCCACATCTCAATATAAAAATTGTCATATTTGTCATTTCATTTCTCGGTATAATATCGTCATCACATATCTCAGTATCAAAAATATCATGTCTGTATTTGGATATAAAACCGTCATTACATATTCTATTATAAAATCATATAATATCATTTCACAATATCTACTATATTTTCAATATTTCTCATAAACTAGTATAAATCACATTTCATCATAAAATATTCCCACATGTTTATTGTACAGTAACAAAACCATTTCTCATGCCACACAAATTTTAAGTAATATTTCATAATATAATAATTGCCCAGAAAAATATATGATAATCAAAACCACTATTTTCATATGCCTGATAAGTCAGAAAATCATATACAATATTTTCATATTCTCATACTTTAAATTAATCAGTTAATTTTCAAAATGTCTGACATAACCCCTTACCTGTTTACTAAAGATGTACCTGCAATGATCCTAAAATGATGTGTGCGGCGTACGTAGCTCAAAATCTGACAATCATATATTTTAGTTTAATCAGCTCAATCCTAAATAATTACTATTCTAACATCCCTAGGTTCTCACACTCTCGTTAACCGATTAAACTCTAAAAACAACTGACATAATTCGTTTTCCTTACCTTAACTTTGGAGTGGTGCCTAGGATCCTCAAAACACGAATCCGCTCCAGTTAAAATGACAAGGATCGCTGCTAGACCTTAGAAATGATGACTGATCATGAATTTGGTTGAAGATTGGAGAGAAAATCAAGAGAGAGAGAGAGAGAGAGAGAGAGAGAGAGAGAGAGAAGGAGAGGAATAGAGAGTTATGGTTTCCTTTAAATAAAATGAATTGAAACCTATTTATAAGCTACTACCCAGACAAAATCGTCGACGATTTAGGTTTTAACCAAGCCAATTTTTACCGTTTTATCCTTACTGGGCCTCATTAACTCAAAATCGTCAACGGTTTTCTCAGAGCTCACCAAATCGTCGATGGTTTTGTCCTTAACCAAACCTGTCACACCCCCAAACTCGCCAAGTGGGGCTCGGGATGTGATGTGATTTAATCACATGTGTCTGATACCATAACCTCAATCATGCAGCGAAAAAATAAATAAACATCATCAATTATATACTAGAGTTATATATAAACATAAAAAAAAAATTCCCAACATCCAGTATCCATATATACATCTCAGAAAACTAAAAACATAAATCCAAAAATACATCCAAGATATGTACCCTCTTACAAAAATGCTATGCCAACAAACCCAGCCCCGAGCTCATTAAGCTCGATCACCAGAGGTCCTGAAAAAGATGAATTGTATAACGAGCGAGACACATCTGAATAAGATAGAATAGATTAATGCTAGTGTGTAGCTATCATGAGTTTAGTATACACAAAATATCATCAATTGTTAAATAACCACAGTTATAAAACCATTCTCAGACCATACTCACACACACACACACACAATTATTTATAAGCGAAAGTTCCCGAGGATAGGAGAGATTACACGCCCATACATGTAGCTCCCCTTTGCTCTAATACGTTATGCAACCTAGTATAACTACAACTGATACCTATTGACACACGCCTTTCTCAGCAAGCCCTCGAACGAAGAGTTTACTTCGCCCCAAATGCATATAATACTACTATATTAAATATATTTAATACTTTGTTACTATGCTCTGTATACTGTTATCTCTGTAAAACCCAACTCTTCATAATCTCTATTTTCACATACTTTGATCTCGTTTCACATACTTTGTTATAACATATCACATCCTCTATCTTCACACTCTATATTCACATACACTATTTTGTATTTACATGCACTGCTCTATTATACTCTGTTAAATTTAAAAATATAAATTTAGAACTCACTGTCAGATGGATAAAAACTGACATGCTTCCCCCTATGACTAGTTGTGCAGCCCGTAAGTTGGACTTAACCCTGGTCGGCCCACCAGAGTTGAATCAATTCCCAACTCTTCAATCTGCTAGTCTGATTGGCTTTCCCATGCTGGTCTAAACTCTAGGGGGAACTCTACCCTTCACAACTCAATTGACTATTCAATACCAATACTCTCTCTAAGACGTGTGGTTGCACTAAGCTCTCCATAACTCTCACAACGGTACTGTAACGTCCTGCAATTCAACATACAATAAAACATGATAAATAAAATAGTCAACCTAAACCCGTGGGTAGCGGGGACACCTGTCATACACAGCGGAACCTAGGCAGCAGTAAATGTAAATCACAACCACCCACCAACAATTCATAATACCAGAGTCTACTATATTCCCAAAGATACTGTATTTATATATACAATCTCCAAAATATATAATAAACCTAGGATCTTATAACAAAAATCTCTTGATCCTATACCATAACTTACCCTTCTAGCAGGGAAGTTCAACTCACTCAGCGGCGGCCCTAACTAGCCGGTCTCCCCAGGTTTCCTTAAATAATTTAAACTTGGGGTGAGACATCTCTCAATAAGGGTAAATAAATTAAAATCAGCTGTGTGGTAACATGAATATTTATGTTGATATACATATATCGTACATTTCACATAGCATAAAGCATAAATCGTAATATGGTTAGTTATACATATAATTTCATACTTCCAAGTAATCATACTAATCATGTATTATCTGATATAATCTATAATACTGAAAACTACCCAAGATAAATAGCTAGCTGATGTCATGTATTACCCCCCATGACGGGTTGTGCAGCCCGAAGGCATGACTCGGCAATGACTAGCCAACCATTGCCGAGTCAAAAATGTCTGTAAGTACGATGGGCCCACCACACCCTAGTCTGGACTGCCAGGTGGACGTATACACTCTCCACTGAAAGCCACATCAACTATCTATCTCCCACCCCCTCGTAGGGTGGTTAACACTAATCTGATCATAGATGATCTATAAGCTACAGTACTGTGCTCTTGAAACTGAACTAAACTAACATCCGGGTTTTGATAACATATAGTACATAAACATATACTGATTATCATAAATCAAATAATAACATGTTTTGAATCTTATATTAGCATAATAATTACAGCCTCGCGCCAAAAAACATGAATAAATGCGGCCTTGCGCCAAATAACATGAATAATTGCGGCCTCGCGCCGATCATCAATTACGGTCTTGCACCAAACATATCATATATTTTGAAATCATAATTTACTACGTTTATCATGTTATTCTTAAAAATACTTGTGAACATGCTTTATCTTGTAAATCTAACTTAACATGGTATAATATATATACATAAAATAATATTCATGCCACACGAATTGAATGAAACCGTATATTCTATTTTGAAATCACATTTCCTATACAATTGCAATATTTTCCCAAACTTACATTTTCTCAATTATACTCATATATAATCACATGCTTTCTGAAAATTATTCTACTATTAAATAATAGTAATTTCAATGGAAAATAATTGTTTTAATTTATCCCCTTACTTGGCAACTGAAAAGTCCCTCTATAATACTAGTCTTACACTCATAGGAAACCCTGAGTAATACCCTAAAAATGATAACTCTCGGAACTAAACTTCAGTATTTATTCGAGTACACCATTTCTTTCAACTGTGGAAAGACCAAATTTCGAATAAAAAGCCTTACCTCAACTCAGGGATGAATTTCAACGGAGTTCCACCAACGATTCGCTCCGACAGATATGTAGAGAACTTCTCTAAGAGCGTCGTGGTGGCTTTAGATCCTCGAATCGGCGGAAATCCGGCCTGAAATCAAAGAGAGAAGGGTAGAGAACCGAAGGGAGGAGAAAGAGAGGGTTATGCGCCAAAAATTAAGCTTAAAAATGAAGTTCAAGCTATTTATACAATGGGCTTTGTCGACGAGCCACGTCACTTAGTCGACAAGGTCAAGAAGGCTCCTCGTCGACGAACTCTCCCCTTCATCGACAAAATTCAGAGTTGCCCAAAAACTTCTTTCGGTATCTTCTCGTCGACGAAACTCACCTCATTGACGAGACTCTATGTTATCCTCGTCGACGAATCCCCTGTATTCGTCGACGAGTCCTTGATCTAAATTCCTCGGTTATTACTCCCAAAGACAGTAGACTTCGCGTTTGTAGATGAAGTCTGCTGCCTCCTTCTGTTTTTGTTTCCATTTGCCTCCATCTTTATTATTTAAATACCATTATGATTCGGGTCATTACATTCTCCCCTCCTTATAAAATTTTGTCCTCGAATTTTACTATTCATATAATTCATCATCCCTTATTAAGAAAAATGGTCTACTTATTTTATTATTTACCCTCACTTATGGCGGAGGAATACTGTGGTTACATTCCAAGTTCTGGCAGATTACATATACCAAAAGAAGATTCCCCCAAAACTTAAATACCACTTACTAACTAAAGCATTACATGTACCTGCAAAAGAAACATTACATATTTACTCGCATTTCTTAATCACATATGGACTTCTTGGAATAATTGCGAGTATTTCTATCTGATCTGTTCCTCGAGCTCCCAAGAAGCCTTTTCTACTGCGTGATTCCTCCATAGAACCTTTACCAGAGGAATCTTCTTGTTATGTAGTTCTTGTTCTTTTCTATCCGGAATCTGCACTGGTATCTCCTCATAGACTATTGAATCATTGAACTCTAACTCACCATAGCTGATAATATGAGAAGGATCTGGGACATATTTGTTCAACATAGATACGTGGAATACGTCATGCATCCTGGATAGTGTAGGTGGCAAAGCTAGCCTATAGGCTACCGGCCCCACTTTCTCTAAAATCTCAAATGGACCGATAAACTTAGGGCTAAGTTGACCCCTCCTACCAAACCTCATAACCCCTTTTAACGAAGCTATCTTCAAAAATACATGATCACCCACATCGAACTCCAAACTCTTGCAGCGATGGTCGGCATAACTCTTCTGTCGACTTTGAGCTACATTGATTCTATCCCTGATGAGCCAAACTTTATCGTACGCCTGCTGTACCAGCTCTAGCCCAACTATTTGCCACTCATCCATCTCATCCCAATACAAAGGAGATCGACATCTCCTACCATACAGTGCCTCAAACGGTGTCATACCAATGTTGGCCTAAAAACTATTATTACACGCGAATTCCACTAGCGGCATGAATTGAGTCCAACTACCCCCAAAATTTAATACACATGCTCGGAGCATATCTTCTAGTATCTGTACTGTCCTCTCAGTATGCCCGTCCAATTGAGGATGGAATGCTGTGCTGAAAGATAGCTGAGACCCTAAAGCTTCCTACAAGCTTCTCCAGAACCGTGATGTGAAACGCTGGTCTCGATCTGACACTATAAATACTGGCACCCCATAAGAATGAACTATCTCCTAAACGTAAATCTCCGCCAATCGGCTGAGGGGATAGCTGATTTTGATAAGGAGAGAATGGGCGATCTTAGTCAACTGATCTACTATCACCCAAATCGCATTCTGGCTATGCGATGTCGACGGTAGCCCTGAGACAAAATCCATGGATATATGATCCCACTTCCACTCTTGGATAAATAGTAGCTGTAACTGACCCGTTGGTCTCTGGTGCTCAACTTTTACCTACTAGCACGTCAAGCACTAGGCTACATACTCGACAATTTCTCTCTTCATACCACTCCACCAATAAAACTCTTGCAGATCCCTGTACATTTTCGTACTGCCGAAAAGAACTGTATACAAAGATCTGTGAGCCTCCTCTAAAATAATCTTCCTAATGTCAGTATTGGCAGGAACACATAATCTGAAACGAAACCGCAAAGGTTCATCATCTGCAATACTAAATTCCTCCCCCTAACCACTCTGCACTCTGTTCATCACCTCTTCTAATTCTGGGTCTTCTTTCTGGGCAGCTTTAATTCTTTCCTACAGAGTAGGCTATACCACTAGGCTGGCGATACATACTGGAGGATTACTCTCGATCAATTCACTGTCGAGTCTCCCTAGATCCATCATGATCGGATGTTAGATTTCCATAGCCATCAACACTGATTCCCCAAACGTCCTGCTTAGTGTATCAGCTACTACGTTTGCTTTCCCTAGGTGGTAACTGATAGTACAGTAAAAATCCTTAATAAACTCTAACCACCTTCTCCAAGTAATGCCTCCAAATTTTCAATGTATGTACCACTACAGCCAATTCAAGATTGTGGGTAGGGTAGTTCTTTTTGTATTTTTTCAACTGTCTAGATGCATACACCACTACCCTGCCATGCTGCATCAATACACAACCAAGTCCCTTCAAGGACGCATCACTGTAGATAGTATAACCCTCACCCCCAGACGAGATGATCAGTACTGGAGCTGTGATTAGCCTCTGCTTCAATTCCTGAAAACCCTGCTCACAATTGTCATCCCATTCAAATCTGGCATTCTTCCTAGTCAGTCATGTCAGAGGCCCTGATAAAGCTGAGAATCCCTCAACGAAATGATGGTAATAACCAGCTAACACCAAGAAATTTCTAATCTCTTGGACATTCCTCAGTCTAGCCCAATTCACTACCGCATCAATCTTACTAGGATCCATAGAAATTTCATCTCTTGAGATAAGTGGCCCCAAAACACAACTTTCTCGAGCCAGAAGTCACATTTACTGAACTTTGCATACAACTTCTTCTCCCTAAGCATCTGCAAAATCTGCCTCAAATGTATCTCGTGCTCCTTATAGCTTTTCGAATAGACCAGTACATTATCAATAAAAACAACAATAAACTAGTCTAAAAATGGATGAAAAATCCTATTCATCAAATCCATAAATATCGCAGGAGCATTCGTCAGACCAAATGGCATAACAAGGAACTCATAATGCCTATATCTGGTCCTGAAAGCCGTCTTCAATACATCTTGTGCTCTCACCTTTACCTGATGGTAGCCTGGCCTGAGGTCGATCTTAGAGTATACCCATGTACCCTGAAGCTGGTCAAACAAGTCATCGATACGGGGTAGAGGATACTTGTTCTTGATGGTCACTTTATTAATCTCCCTGTAGTCTATGCATCAAGAAAATCCTGCAATTGATCTTTCAATTTTGCCAACTCTGCTGGTGCCATTCGGTACGGTGCTTTAGAGATCAGCGCTGTACCTGGAAATAGATCAATGGGAAAATCTACCTCACGATCAGGTGGTAAACCCGGAAATTCATCTAGAAACACATAAGTAAACTCCTTTACTACTGGCATACTGGTGAGCTTCACTTCATTCCCTGTTGTTTCCTTCACGAAGGCCATGAATCCCTGGCAACCACTTAAGAGCAGTCTCCTAGCCTGAACAGCTGAAACCATCTGAGGTAGAAATTGCACTCGTGACCCTATAAATCTAAATTCTGATCTTCCTGACAGTCTAAAAATTACTTCTCTCGCATGGCAGTCTATACTAGCAAAATTAGTTGCTAGCCAATCCATGCCGAAAATAATATCAAACCCATGCATGTCTAGCACTACCAAATCGACAAATAGAATCCTCCCTTGAACATCAACTGGACAACCACGAAGCACCCTACTACATCTCACTGCTGACCCGATTGGTGTAGCTACTAATAACTCAAACCATACATTGCAATTTAACATTAATACTTTGCTCTAATTAAACAATTCTAAATACAATATAATCCCAACGCATTTCAGTATTTTAACATATTATACATATTTCATAACTCAACATAGTATTTTCGTTTTTACTCATGCCACACGATTTGAATAATACACATATTTATATAACTACTAAAATAATAAGTCAATCCATGTTCATTATCAGCTTTACTGAAAATATAGGTTAAATTATCTCCACATTTTATCTAATACTCAAAATAAGCGTTAATAAGAAAAATGGAGATAATTAACCCTACTCACCTTGACCAATTTTAGAAAATGTAAAACAATTCCAACCAATCATTTCAACTAGTAAAATTATCTAGAGAATCCCTTACTTAAATCCTATAGCCTTTTTCTTTACTTTAATTGGTTCATTTTTGAAAATAATAGCTATTAACACAACCCTAGGCTCAAAACCCCCAGTTTAAATGATTGGCTTTCAAAAATTGCATGATAATCATATACATACACATATAATTTCCATTTTAACCGGTAGAATTTACAAAACAACTAGCTTAATCTATTCCCCTTACCTAGTTTTCGAAAATGACTTGAAACGAATGGAAAAGCTGAAACCCTAGCCGCTTAAATTTGCCAAGGATTGATGACCTACGCTCTAGGAAGAGGGAGAAGGGATCGTGGATCACCCGGGAGCTACCAAGAGGCTTAAAGTATAGAGAGAAACAAGAGAGATTCGGAGCTGAGTGAGAGAGGAGAGATTTTTTTTTTTTTTTTTTTTAAAAATGACCTAGGATCTATTTATAGTGAACTGTCCCCGCAAAAAACTGTCGACGGTTTTTCTGGCTACCGTGAAACTGTCGATGGAAAACCTAAGCTAAAGATACTAAGAGCCTTTTTTGAAGAAAATTAGCGACGATTTTGTTTGGGGTTCCCCAAACTGGCGATGGTTTTGTCCTATCCTTCTCCAATTTCTTGTTTTTTCCCTTTCCTTTATTTATTTCCCTTTTCTTTTATTTATTTTTATTTTATTTTATGGGTTTGGGTTATTACAAAATTGATCACCCCTTTTTTCGTATTATTTTTTATTATTATCATTTTTCCAGGTCTCTACACATCATATATAGATTTTCACGAGTGCTCTAAAAAGTTTTAGCCTAATAAACCTTTATAGGAAGCAGTTCTACTTTTGCATTCACATATGTGAATCCATCAAGAGTGTAACTACAATTAAACACACCATCTAACAAAGTCTATGGATTCATTAAGAGAAAATTCAACTTCATAATCATTGCAATTACATTATTCAACACCATACGGATGGACAAAACAAATAATAGTGCTCAATAAATTATTCTATGACTTGTTATTGACCATTGAACCCAATTCATGGAATCTCTAATTACATAAGTAGGGTTGTTGTCATTAGTAGTTTATGTTGAGGGCTTTAGACTCTTCCCCCCTCAATGTTTCTTTTTATGACTTTTTAGCTAGCTCCGTTATGAGATGATTAGCTAAAAGTTTCTTTGACCTCATATAACTCAATGTGATCACTTCAAATGAAATTAATTCTTTCATTATTTTATGTCCTAGGCATATATGCTTACTTTTGTGATTAATAGGTCTTATTATTTGCTCGAATTATTGCTACTATGCAATCACAACGTATAGATAAAGGTAGTATCAGCTGTCTTACCAATGAAGAAATATCTACCAACATATTCCTTAATCAATCAACATATTAGTTGTTTTCTTCAGAGCTGTGAACTCTACTTTTATAATGGACCTTACAAAGCATTTCTATTTATGATAAATCTAAGAAACAACAATACCAACTAAAGTAAAAACATGGGTCACTTATAGACTTGATATCATTTGTGTCTAATATTCATTTAATATCAAAAAATGCTTCTATAACTCTAGGGTATCCACAATAAAACAATCCATGATTTAAAAAAACCCTTAATGTTGACTTTATGAGTCCAATCTGGTTTTTGATAATGACAAATCACTTGATATTTGATCTGTGCATTAAGTTTGTGAATAGGACTTACACTGAGCATGCACGGAAAGATAACGGGTCATGGACGCCATAAAGTAAAGCTTATACATATTAGAAAGTACCATGGAACTCAAAGAGTATGAGAATCAAGAAGCAAGCGGCAAAGTTCAAGAATGTATTGGGAATGGGTATTTAGAACTCATGTACCTACATTTTCGTATGATTTATCTTGAGGCTCAATACAACGTAGAATGATTTTAGGATTCATGCATTTCATGTACATCATTAGAGTACTTACATGGGCTTAGAAATGTGTTTAAAATCATGGAAAACTTGTTTTATAAAAGACCCAAGCAAAGAATCAAAGTAGAATTTTAAACTAGAAATGAATATGTGTGAAAAAAAGGACTTCGGTAGCCTGAAGTTAACCTCAGGCGCCTGAAGAATTTCTTCGGTAGCCTGAAGATTAAGTTCGGTAGCTTGAAGAATTAAACGGGAAAGACAGAACCTAGTAGAGGTACCTCAGTCGCTTGACCTTAGAACCTTAGGCGCCTGAAGTTGACACTTCAGGAGCCTGAAGTCGAGTTCGGTTGCCTGAACTCGCGGGAAAGCCTAAAAATCAGTTCTTTATTAAAAAGACACGCGAGGTATCTTATTGATCCAACGACTGAGATCAATCCTAAGGGTAATATACTATATATTATGAATATCTAAACCCTAGAACAAGAGAGTTAGACACACAAGAAAGAGAAGAACACACCTTGTTGCAAGATTGTTGATTATCTACTCTTAGTGCTATTCGTTTGCCTATACATCAATCTCACCTATTCAAGCTTGGGCAAATCAATTCAAATTTCCAAAGGGAACTTGTTTACTCTACTGTACTTCAATCTAGTATTGAGGTTTGATCTTTCAAGTTATTAGTCTTGTGATTTTTACATCTCATCTCATCGTTTGTTCTTGACTAGTATTGAAAAGTATTGATCTTGAGTGTGCCTTTCGTACAAAAATTAATTTTCTAAGAGATCATTACTTGAGAAAGTTTATCTAACTTGGTAGATTAAATTTTGGTTCAAAAGCATATAAATATACATATATTTTCTCAAAGAGCTTTTTATTGAAAAACCTAGTTTTGATTAAAAGGGTGATCTTGAAAGTACCTTTATATATACAAAGCTATTTTAAACAAGATCATTATTTGTTTTATGGTGTGTGACTGATTGAAAGGTTTGATTCAAGTGTGTGGTTTCTAAAAGGATCTATCTTTAGATACATTAGAACTTGATTTAATATCCTTGGTACTTATAACTATAATTTTAATTGAGGGATATTTTTCTACAGATTAATATACTCAGTTTTGTGGTTGAGTACTTGAAATAAAACTTTGTGATTTTGATTGAGTGTATATTCAAGACAAAGTTTTTGCTAAATAGTTCACTTTAATTATATAAGTGTGCATTTTTGCAAAGTGAACCAAGAACCCTAGTTTATTCCAAAACGTTTTGAATTTATCTTTACTTGAAAGTTTTAGTTAAAAAGGGATTTGTGTGTTGAGGCATCTCATACATAAAACGATTTTATCGTTTTCATTCATTCACGAGCTTCAAGTTATATCATATGTCAATGTTTTAGGAATTTGAATTGTACTCACCAGCTTTTGTTAGAAGCATTGTTTTTGAGTGTATTTTCCAGATTCTATTCTATACACGGTTCGATGTGTGAACCGTTGTGAGAGGAGAGAGTTGTATCTCTTGTAAGCAACGGAATAGGAGGAAGTTGTGCCTCTTGTAAGCAGCGGATTGTAAGGGAAGCTTCGTTCCACTTTAAGGAGCAGGGTTAGTGAATCCTTGAGTGGTTGCTCAAGGTGAGGGCGTAGGCCAAGTAGGCTGAACCTCGTAAAACTGTGTCTGCCTTCTCTCTTCCCTTCACTATTTATTTTCAGCATTGCATTTAATTTCCTGCTTGCTTGTGTATGTTGAATAACTTTATACACACTTAATTGAGTAAAAAGGAATTCATTGATAAAATAATTTTAATTCAGACATAAGTTTCTATCATAAATTAGTTAACCTTAGAAATAGGGATTGATTGGTAAATAGGTTTCAAAGAATTTTTTAAAATACCCAATTCACCGCCCCTCTTGGGAGTACACTTTAATCAACACTTAAGATATTTTAACACTTTTTTTAATGTTGTCAAGTGACTAATGTTTCAAATTATGATTATATCCACTTAGCCTACATGTAGTATATGCAATGTTTAGGCTCGGGTTTACGTGTACTCACAAACTCCAAAGCTTTAAGATTTATGGTTTTGTTACCCAAAGTAGACGAAGTCAAATACTAGTTCTACTTTTCCTTTAGTAATATTGAAATAAGTTAGTAGTAAACAAACAAGAAGCTGAAAATTTACAAACTAACTACTATGTTGATGCGCATCGATTTTAATCTTCCGATCAAAAAAATAAATCACACAAAAAACATTCATAGAAAAATGGAAACGAGAGATTTTACATGGTTCGGCAAGGTTGCCTACGTCCATAGAGCGTGCACCTGGAGAAAAATCCACTATGAAATGATGGCAGTACGAGATCTGATCAGTCTCTCCCCAATCCCAGATCCCCTGTACACCCCTTCACCACTCAACCCGTTGAAGGAAATTTCTTCCTAAAGAGAACCCCTCTCTAACTCTCCTTACACAAAATGACAAGCAATCCCTATATTTTCCCATGGCTTACAAACATATATGTGACACCACACAATCGTTGGATTTAGAGACGATCCAACGACTGTGATAAAAGCCATAATAAATAAATAAAAATAAACATATTATTTAACAATCTCCACCTTGGCTTTTAATCATAGTCAAACACAACATTTCATCCCCACGCTTTGAGATGCTCTGTCAACAATCAACAAGCAACTACATTAACTAAGTCCAGATAACACTTGAACTTAGCTAATGTAATAGGCTTCGTGAGCACATCTGCAACATTTCTATCTGTGTGGATCTTCAATAATTAGAACTTACCACTTTCAACCCAACCTCTAACTGCATGGTACCGCACGTCAATATGCTTCGTGCAAGGGTGGTAGACCTGATTCCTTGCCAAGTGGATCACACTCTAACTATCACAAAATATGTGTAACCTATCCTACATAATACCAAGTTCTTGAATCAGTCCAATTAACCACAAAGCCTCCTTACCTACCTCTACCAAAGCTATGTATTCAGCTTCTGTAGTAGACAAAGCTGTAGTAGGATGCAACATAGCCTTCCAACTAATGGAACCACTAGCCATGGTAAAAATGAAGCCAGAAGTAGACCTCTTCTTATCCAAATCACCTACATAATCGGAGTCCACATAATCGTGAACATTACAATCATCAGTACTTTCAAATAGGATACCATAATCAGAAGTGCCACGCAAATATCTGAAAATCCATTTCACCACATTCCAATGCATTCTACATGGATTAGCCATATATTTGCTTACCAAACTAGCTGCATATGACAAGCCTGGTCTACTACATACCGTAGCATACATTAGACTCCTTACTGCACTAGCATAAGGCACACTAGCCATATCCAACTTATCCTCATCAGTAGAAGGACAAAGTTTAGCAGACAATTGAAAATGAGCAGCTAGAGGTGTACTTACTGGTTTAGCCTTATCCATGTTAAACCTTTCCAACACCTTCTCAATATACTTCCTCTGTGACAACCATAGCTTCTTTTGTTGTCTCTCCCTCCTGATTTTCATGCCAAGGATCTTTTTAGCTGCACCAAGATCCTTTGTCTTAAACTCATTCTGTAACCTAGCTTTCAACACATTCAACCCATCAGTACTGTTAGAGACAATCAACATGTCATCCACATATAGCATAAGGATCACATATACCCCACTGTTAAGCAATCTAAAGTAAACACAACTGTCATAACTACTTCTAACATACCCAATCCTCAACATATAAGAATCAAACCTCTTATACCATTGCCTAGGGGATTACTTTAAACCATAAAGAAACCTATTCAACTTATATACCAAGTGCTCTTTACCTTATTCCACAAACCCCTATGGTTGCTCCATAAAGATATCTTCCTCCAACTCACCATGAAGGAAAGTTGTCTTTACATCCATCTATTCCAAATCTAAACCATGCATGGCAACAATGCTAAAAAGGATCTAATAGAAGTATGCTTAACAACAGAAGAAAAGATTTCATTATAATCTATACCTTCTTCCCATTTGTATCCTTTTGCTACTAACCTGGCCTTATATCTTATCCCTTTTGATTCTGAAGTAGGTTCTTTCTTTCTGAAAACCCACTTACAACCAACCAGCTTCCTGTCCTTGGGCTTCTGAACCAACACCCAACTGCCATTCTTATGAAGAAACTTCATCTTCTCAACCATGGCTCCAAGCCAACTATCTCATTCAAAACTCTGAATTGCTTTTCGAAAAATCAAACGGATCTCCACCATTAGTAATCAGAGCAAATGCAACTAGGTCCTTAAACCCATACCTAATTGGAGGCTTAAAATTCCTCCTTTCTCTGTCGGTGGCTAGCTTTGTAGGCTCATGTCTATCACTCGTCTAAGGAATTTCCTGAGGAACTGTAGCCTGTCTCACTGTATCCTGTACAACAGAATAAACAATAGTAGTTTGAGTATTACCCATACCTGAATTCTAAATACTATTCAACTCCACCTGAATAGGTACTCCAGCTGAATCAGACTCCACCTTCTTATTAGCATTCTCCTTCAACACGGCTTCCTCATTGAAGACCACATCCCTGCTAATGACCACCTTACGTGCTATAAGGTCCCACAACCAGTTCCCTTCACTCATTATTGGAAACCAAGAAACATGCACAGTTTGGACTTAGAGTCCAACTTTGATCTGTCTTGTTCCTGTACATGCACATACGATGGACAACCAAATATTCTTAACACAAAGTAATCTACTAGCTTACATGTCCATACCTTCTTAGAAATCTTTGCGTTAATAGTTGCAGAAGGAAACCTATTGTAGAGACCCAAAAATTTATTAATGAAAAATAATTATAATAATAAAAGAGAGAGAAAGGAAAAGAAATATTAAAAGGGGAAACAACAGGGATTCGTCGACGAACTCAGGGTCTTTGTCGACGAATGTCCCTATAGAACTCGTTGACGAAGTACACTTGCCTCGTCGATGAGAAGATACCGAGAGTCTAGGAATTTCAGGAAATTTCAAGTTCATCGACGAACCAACCTCCTTGTCGACAAAGTGCCTTCATGGGTTCTTCGACGAATAACTTGAACTCGTCGACGAATGCCAGCCTATAAATATGAAAACCCTCAATTTTCAGTGTATTTTCTCTCTCCTCTCACTTTCTCTCTCTAAACCTACAGTTTTGTCCCTCATTCTCTTTGATTCTGGCTTCGTTATAGTCTGGATTGACGATCGAAAACCACCGCAAGGTTCGTGGGGAGATTCTCTACAACTTAGTCGAAGTAGATTTTCAGTTTGGAGTTCCGGGGCACCATCCCAAAATCAAGGTAAGTGAAGTATTTTAATGTTTAATAGGCTATTTGGAGTATTCTAAACCTAGGAAGTGTTAAACGAAAATTGTTCTAGGTAATGAGTTGTTTAACTTAGGGAAAAAAATGTGATTTTTAGGGTTTTAAGTTTCGGACGCTGCGAGCGTAGGATTTGGGTGTTTACGAGCCTCTCAGTAAGCTAGGAAAGGGGAAAAAATTATAACAGTTATTTTTAGAATTATTGGTTGAATTAATGCATGAAAATGTGAGTATGGTATTTTTCTTGAAATTATTATGATATAAATATCAGATAAAATTGTGTGGCATATGATATATATATATATATATATATATATGTAGAAATGAAGATAATGGAAACCAGTTATGTTTTATATACTGAATTGGGATAATATGAGATTGGAAACATGGAAAATGTTGAAAGAGGAATACAAAACTGTTTTATTGAGAAATGTTGAAATACATTAAATGTGATATATACCATTATGAGATGAAAGATGAATACTGGAATATGAATATGAAAATATGAATATGGGAAAGTGAATATTGAAATGTGAATACTGGAATATGAATATAAAAATGTGCATACTATAATGTGGAAGTTGAAATATGAATACTGGAAATGTGAAAATTACAATGAGAATTCTGCATTGTGAATACTGAAATGTGATTACTGGAAATGTGAATATTGCATTGAGAATTCTGCAATGTGAATACTAAAATGAGAATATGAAAATGTGAATATTGTAATGTGAATGCTGCAATATGAATACTGAAATGAGAATATGAAAATGTGAATGCTGCAATATGAATATTGAAATGTGAATGATGTAATGTGGAAATGAGAACCCTGATGGACGATTGTTGATATAGAGCATGGTACCATTGCTAGTCAGGTGTTAGTGCAACCACACGGTCTCGTGATGAGTGTGGTGTAGGCAGTCGATTGAGCTAGTGAGAAGGGTAGTTTTGCTCCCTGGGTCCAGACCAGGGTTATGGTAGGCCAATCGTACTACAGACGCATGGATTGATTTCCTATTTTGATATAATTGGGTAGGCCAACCGCGGTTAGATCTAGCCTTTAAGCCGCACAACCTTGACCATGGAGGGAAGCATGGTATGGAGAATATCTTTAGGGTAGTGCAACCTCAACCATGGGGTGAAGCATGGCGTGGAAAGAATATCCTCTAGACAACCATGAGTTGTAGACGCGGATGTATTGGTTACCGAGGACACTCATGTGTTAGATGATGAAATGAAATTGAAAGTGAAAAGGAAGAGCATGAGTTTAATAACATAGATAAATAAAACGAAGTAAAACTCTCTGCCCTAGGGCTTACTGAGTAAGGTGAGTGCCCTGATAAGTATCAGTTGTAGCCATACCCGAGTTATTCGGGCAGGGTTACAAATGATATTAGAGCATAGGGGAGATACATGTATGGGCGTGTAATCTCCCCTGTTCTTAGGAACTTTCATTGATAAATTTGGATTGCATGTGAAAGAGTTGAAAAATGGAAGTAAAGCTTATAAAAGCTTCTGTTTTACATCTATATGATTATAAATTTAAATGGTATATTTTCTCAGATGGTATTATCACTGAAATGAATACATGTTATGATATAATGAAACTCATACTGCCACACACTATAAATAATTTATTCCGTCTTACTAAGATGTGTCACACCTAAATATCTAAATATTTCAAGGAACCGTGACAGGCTTAGAGGTAGAGCTCCGAGATAGAGGGGAGCTGATACCCTACTTAGACAGGGTGAGTGTTTTGAGCTAAGGATGGAGGATTCCTCTAGAGTTTTGATTGATTTTGGGAATGTGTTAGATATGTATATGTGTATGGATGTTTAGTACTTTGGTTATTTGTATTTTGGATGATTTCTATATATTGACTTCTGCTGATAAGGTGGTTTATATAAGTTTGACTCTTTACCCGATACCCACTTTGTTGTTTTTTTGTCCCACATTGGTAGAATACTTCCACCTTAGTATAAAAGGTGGTTTTGAATTTTTTATATTATTTGTCCCACATTGGAGAGAAGTGTTTTTTAGACTTGAGGTTGAAGCTATATAAATAGCTCAACTCTTCATTTGTAAAACACACCTCGAAGTTGTACTTTGTCAAGAAGTAGTGGATTGATCATTGGCGCTCGAGGACGTAGGTAATTCTATACCGAACCTCGTAAATTTCTTGTCTTGTTCTTTTTATTGCTTTATTATTAGTTTTTGCATTGCTTTAATTTCTTTTATATTCAATAGAAATAGTTGTAGTATTGGTGTTTGGCACAGGTGGGGTGCCCGGCACAACAATTGGTATCAGAGCTAGGTTGAATAGTGTTGATACGGAGGTGTTCCTCTGTTAGGATCCTTGATTCCACGTTTGATGCCTAAGAAAGACCTTATCTAAGCGAGTGCTCAGAGACCATTGCGGTTCAGTCGCTTCCTGGAGGTCGGCCTGGTCAAAGTGGAATTTCATAGGATAAAACAGAGTAGACACAGTTGGTACGTACTATTCATCCTAGGCCTTTTGCTTTGTTGGTTGCTATTGAATATATAGAAGATGGCAGAAACTAGTGCAGCAGTAGAAGAAACTCTGTCCACACGAACTCCAACCCCTTCGGCTTCAACATCATCATCGAAGACGATAGCTAATGCTCGGTTTGAGGTGGAGAAATTTGATGGTACCAATAATTTTGGTATGTGGCAATGTGAGGTAATGGACATCTTGTATCAACAAGAACTAGATATTGCTTTGGATGATAAACCGATAGATATGGGTGACAGAGATTGGGAAAAGATCAATCATCAGGCATGTGGTATGATTCGTCTGTGTCTCACCCAAAATCAGAAATATTGTGTTATGAGGGAGACATCTGCAAAGAAATTGTGGAAGACTTTGGAAGATACATTTATGACCAAGAGTCTGGAAAATCAGCTCTATTTGAAAAAGAAATTGTTTCGCTTCCAATATCAACCAGGTATTTCGATTAATGACCACATAAATGCTTTCAATAAAATTTTGGCCGATTTGTTAAATTTTGATGAAAAGGTGAAAGATGAGGATAAAGCCATATTGTTACTGAATTCTCTCCCTAATGAATATGAACATTTGACCACCACTTTGTTGTATGGGAAAGATAAAGTTACTTATGATGCTGTTTGTACTGCATTGATTAGTACTGAATGCAGAAAGAAGGATTAGAGGGTCCATAAGGAAACAGCAGAAGCACTAACAATAAGGGGACATTCTCAGAGTCATATGCCTGGAAGGAAGAGTAAATCTCATGGGAGGAGTAAATCTAGTGGGAGACCTGCTAAAGATGAATGTGCCTTTTGTCGTGGAGAGGGCATTGGAAGAAAGATTGCCCTAAATTACAGCAGAAGAATAAGGGCAAAGCACATTCTAATGCCAATATAGCCAAAGAAGATGGAAGTGAGTCAGATTTTTCTCTTGTTGGAACATCTTCGTCACATTATATTGGTGAGTGGATTTTGGATTCTGGTTGTTCCTATCACATGTGTCCCAATAGGGAATGGTTTTCTAATTTTGAAGAATTAGATGGTGGGGTTGTTTTTATGGGAAATGATAATACTTGTAAAACAACTGGAATATGATCAATACAGTTGAAATGTCAAGATGGAACTATTAAGACCTTGACTGATGTTAGGTATGTTCCAAGCCTAAAGAAGAATCTGATTTCATTGGGTGCCTTAAAATCTAAAGGGTTCACTATCACTTTGAAAGATGGAACCTTAAAGATTAAATCAGGTACGCTGGTGGTGATGAAAGGAATAAGGAAAAATAACTTGTACTATTTACAAGGTAGTACAGTTATTGGCTCAGCAGCTATTGTTTCTGAGAAAGATGCAGGTTCAGATACAACTAAGTTATGGCATATGCGATTAGCACATGCAGGAGAAAAATCTTTGCAACAATTAGCTAAGCGAGGTTTGTTAAAAGGTGCAAAGGTGTGCAAACTTGAATTTTGTGAGCATTGCATTCTGGGAAAATGAACTAGAGTGAAATTTGGCACAACAATCCACCAGACTGAAGGTATTTTAGACTACATCCATATAAATGTATGGGGGCCCACAAAAACAGCTTTGTTGGGTGGTATGCATTATTTTGTCACTTTTGTTGATGATTTTTCTAGAAGAGTTTGGGTGTATTCTATGAAGCATAAAAATGAAGTGTGTGATATTTTCCTTAAGTGGAAAAAATTAGTTGAAACTCAAACTGGTAAAAAGATTAAATGGCTCAGATCAGATAATGGTAGTGAATACACAAGTGACTCGTTTATGAAGATATGTCAAGATGAAAGTATTGCTCGACACTTCACAGTTCGAAATACACCACAGCAGAATGGGGTGGCAGAGCGTATGAATCGGACTTTGCTAGAAAAAGTTCAATGTATGTTGTCTAAAGCTGGGTTAGACAAAAGGTTTTGGGCTGAGGCTGTTAAATATGCGTTTCATCTCATCAATCATCTACCATCATCTGCAATAGGGGGAAAAACACCCTATGAGGTATGGTCTGGAAAGCCTGCTAGTGATTATGATTCGTTACATGTATTTGGTACTATGGCTTATTATCATGTTAAAGAATCTAAGTTGGACCCAAGAGCCAAGAAAGCAATATTCTTGGGGATAAGTGCAGGAGTCAAAGGATACCGTCTTTGGTGTTTAGAGACGAAAAAAATGATTTTAAGTAGAGATGTAACTTTTGATGAACTTGCGATGATGAAGAAAACAATACGCAAGGAGTCACGAGTTGAAGAGAAGACCATTGGTACTCAACAACAGGTGGAGGTTGAGACAATTTTGGGAAACCCAGCGAGAAATGAGACTACATAAGGTAACTCTCCAGTTACGGTGGGGAATAGTGTACAAGAAGAGGAGATTTCAATTCGAGAATCTTCACAGCAACAAGAATCAATTGTTTTTCAAAGGCCAAGATGAGAAATTCGAAAACTTGCTCGGTATAATGATATGGTGGCCTATGCACTTCCAGTTGTGGATGATAATGTTCCTTACACTTTCAAAGAAGCAATGAGGAACTCTGAATCAGACAAGTGGAAAAAAGCAATGGATGAAGAAATGCAGTCTCTTCATCAGAATCAGACTTGGGAGCTAGCCCAGCTGCCTAAGGGTAAGAAAGCAATTGGTTGAAAATGGGTTTATGTAAAGAAAAAAGGATTTCCATATGCAAATAATGTTCGCTTCAAAGCTAGATTGGTAGCTAAAGGCTACGCACAGAAGGAAGGCATTGATTATAATGAGGTATTTTCTCCAGTTGTTAAACATTCTTCCATTCGAATTTTGTTGGCTTTGGTAGCACAATTTGATATTGAACTAGTTCAACTCGATGTAAAAACTGCATTTTTACATGGTGATTTGGAAGAGGAAATCTATATGACTCAGCCAGATGATTTCAGGTTGCTGGAAAAGAAAATTGGGTATGTAAACTGGGTAAATCGTTGTATGGTTTAAAACAGTCTCCAAGACAGTGGTACAAAAGATTTCATCAGTTTATGATGGGTCAGAAGTACATAAGAAATAAACATGATCATTGTGTTTATTTTCGCAAACTACAAAACGGATCTTTTATATATTTACTCTTGTATGTTGATGATATGTTGATAGTTTCAAAGAATAGGGAAGAAATCAACAAATTGAAAAGTCAGTTAAATCAAGAGTTTGAGATGAAAGATCTTGGTGAAGCAAAGAAGATACTTGGCATGGAAATTCGCAGAGACAGAATGAGAGGAAGAGTTAGTTTGTCTCAGAAACAGTATTTGAAGAAGGTAGTACAGAGTTTTGGCATGTCTGAGCAGTCAAAACCAGTAAGCACTCCACTTGCTCCTCATTTCAAACTTAGTGCTGATTTATCTCCTAAATTAGATGAGGAACGTAAGTATATGTCACAGGTTCCTTATGCAAGTGCTGTTGGTAGTCTGATGTATGCAATGGTTTGTATTAGACCTGATATTTCACAAGCTATTAGTATGGTGAGCAGGTATATGCATGATCCGAGTAAAGGACATTGACAAGCTATGAAATGGATTTTGAGATATATTATGAATATGATTGATATTGGTATAGTATTTGAGAAAAATAATACTATTGAACAACGTGTTGTTGGACATGTGGATTCAGATTTTGCAGGTGATTTGGATAAACGTCAATTAACGACTGGATATATTTTTACATTTGCTAATGGTACAGTGAGTTGGAGGTCTACCTTACAGTCTACTATTGCCTTGTCTACAACAGAAGCAGAGTACATAGCAGCTTCAGAGCCTGTTAAGGAAGCTATTTGGTTGCAGGGTTTACTTGAAAATTTGGGAGTTGTACAGAAGCACATTATTGTGTTCTGTGATAATCAAAGTGCTATTCATTTGGCAAAGAACCAAGTCTACCATGCACGAACGAAACATATCCACGTTCAGTTTCATTTTATGTGGGATATTATTGATGGAGGCAAGATACTTCTTCAGAAGATTGCTACAACTGAAAATCCCGCAGACATGTTGACCAAGATTGTGACAACAATCAAGTTCAAACATTGTTTGGACTTGATCAATATCCTACAAATCTGAGTATTTTTGGAAGGCGCCGATGATGTGGAACTCCAGAAAATGTTGGTGATTGAAAATTTTGTTGAATTTATCGTCAAGGTGGAGATTTGTTGTTTTTTTGTTCCACATTGGTAGAATACTTCCACATTAGTATAAAAGGTGGTTTTGAATTTTTTATATTATTTGTCCCACATTGGAGAAAAGTGTTTTTTAGACTTGAGGTTGAAACTATATAAAGAGCTCAACTCTTCATTTGTAAAACACACCTCAAAGTTGTACTTTGTCAAGAAGTAGTGGATTGATTATCGGCACCCGAGGATGTAGGTAATTCTATACCGAACCTCGTAAATTTCTTGTCTTGTTCTTTTTATTGCTTTATTATTAGTTTCTGCATTGCTTTAATTTCTTTTATATTCAATAGCAATAGTTGTAGTATTGGTGTTTGGCACAAATGGGGTGCCCGGCACAATACACTTTAGGTCAGGTTATGTTTAAATGGTATAAGAGATTTTGACGTGGCCGATGTGTGATTTAACTATGGATTTATTATTAATTATTTTTTTTTAAAAATGGTATGAAAATCAGGGCATCATAGTTTGGTATCAGAGCCTAGGTTGCTAGGTTTTGCAAACTTTAGTAAACAGCGGAATACAATACCAGAGTATAGGAATGGATTGTGAGGAGAATAAGAGATGGATAAATTGAAATATGAGTAAGTTGTTATAAGAGGATGAAATTGGGAATTTAGGGTTCTATCTTGCACCTTGGAGGCAGGAGTTCCATGGTTGTTTCTATGATTTTCTTGGCGTGACGATTTCAGGAAAACCATGGATACTATCGCTGGTTCTTGTTTTTAGGTGGTAAAACTAAATCTTAAATTGTGATTGAGGATATTGGAGATGGATGATTATAGAGAAATTGTAGTGATCCAAAAAATAAAAAATAAATAAAAATAAAATAAATAAATAAATAAATACAATAAAATAAAATAAAAATTTTAAAAATTAAATTAAATTAAATAATTAACTAAATTGAATATTTAATTAAATAATAATAATCATTAATTAAAGTATAAAATATAACATATTAATATATGTTAATATAATATACTATATTATTATAAGGATCCTGAAGCTTCCCAGCTTTAAGATCAACTTAATATCGGGAAATGGAAGGTGCTATTGGATTCCTGGTTCCGCTGCCGACATTTCTACTGGAGCAAATTTGTTGTGAGAGCGGTTGCGGTTTAGGCACCATTCCTGAGGTAAGACAAATTTTCTTAATTTCTCAATTTTTCTTTAAATCTACCGTTAAATCGACGATCAGGTACCACCACGTGGTCTTAGTCACGATTGTTGTTATTTTGGTGTAGGTAAACTTCCAATTGAGGTTTTCTAAGCCCCACTCCAAAGCGAGAGTGAGATTTGGGAAATTTGGCAAAATGGTTATATTTGCGGGGTATAACTATTTATCTGAAAATTTTGGCCCTAGGAAATATTTAAATAATATTTCATTTAGGAATAATTTAATGAAACTAGGGTTTTTGAATCAAGGTCCAGGTGAGCGCCGCAGGCATTTGTGTGGGATTCCTATCTGTGTTGTTCGAGAATTCAGGTAAGGGAGAAAATATATATTAAACCAGAATTTTTATGAATTTAATGGAAAATAATATGTGTTATATATATATGTATATGTCTCGGTATGAGTTTAAAATGTCAACCACTTAAATTATGTTTTTTCGAGTTTAGGACTGTTTATTAGATACGTATATGCGAAAATGAACTGATGAAAGTGAAAAATATTTTCAAAACAATTATGTAAGAAATGAAATGTATTTTCAGCATATAAATGTTAAATGTGGGTTGACCTATTTTACAGAAATTTTTATGAATTTTACTATTAAATTGTGTGGCATGAGATTCTGTACAAATATATGTTAAATGTATGAGATGCAGGCTAAGTAAGTAAAACATTGAGAATAAAATATAAAATGGACTATGTTGCTTGTGTATGTTAAACACAACCATGTAAACGTAAGATAGCTGAAAGACAGTCATGTTAGCAAATTCTAACACATTTCTATGTAGACTAACTGTAGCAAATTCTAGCGCATTTCTATGTGAACTAACAAATGACGGCTAAAGACCAGCTGTAATACGAAGGAATGAAATGAAAATGTTATACAATGAAATGGCAATGGAATGAAATATGAAATGTGGACGATGAAATGGGAAAGAGTCACTTAAAGTGAAATGTAATGTAATGTTAAGTTATGAATATGAACAAGTATGTATGATTGATTAATGACAAAAAGAATAACATATTATGATATTAGAAGTATGTATGTACGTCGAACATGTTACGATTGGGCAAGGCATACCTTTCACCTGAGGGCTTGCTGAGTAAGGTGAGTGCACTAGTGGCTTTAGATGTGGTAGTAGCTGCATAACGTACTAGGGTAGAGGGAACCTACTTGTATGGGCGAGTGGATTTCCCTCTCCTTAGGGCCTTTTCCAGTAAGCTATTGTTGAACTGTGTGAGTACGAGATCAATCTAATACTTGAGGGCTTAGTGAGTAAGGTGAGTGCCCTGGTATGTTTTAGTTGTAACCCTAGGGTTGCTTGAGTATTAGAGCAGAGGGGTGCTACTTGTATAGGCGGGTAATCACTCCTATCCTTGGGTAATCTCGTCGGTTAAACCTTTGTATGTGATTGTTTAGATTTAGAGAACGATTTCAATGTTTATGAAAATGTTTTACAAATGTTATTAAAATGATGTTTATATGCCTCATGTTAGCCACACACTATGTTTAATATATTGTTTCTTCCCTTACTAAGATGTGTCTCACCCGAATATGAACTAATCTTTTTTAGAACTTCCACGAGATCGAGCTTAGAGAGCTCGAGCTGTGATAGCACTTTTGAGGATAAGGGTATAATTTTGATAATATTTTGGGATGTAGATATTTTATGTTTTATGTCGTTATGTTTTAAGTCTGTTGAGAACGGAATGGTTGTGAACATACTGAAATGTTTTGGAGATTTATGTATTAATGGAAATGCAGGTGTTGGATGGATATTGTGAAATTTAGATAGGGTTAGTAAACTCTGGTATTACAAAATTATGGTATTATAGGATTATGTTGTATGGAGATTTTGTTTATGTTTTCCGCTGTGTATGTATAGGTTGGTTTATGTATTATCAGGGATTTTATCAAGTATAACGCACTGGACGTGAGTTTAAGGGTTCAGACGTTATAGAAATATTTTATGAGTTTAGTTTGTTGAGTCTATTAGTGATGTTGAGGTGATAGAGTTCTAATACTGTTTTATACCATTTTCAGGATGGACCTAGGGAGTAGCAGTGCATAGGCTGAAGGTGACGATGCAGGGCCTTTCAGTATGGGTTGTGGAGACCTCGATACAGTACTGCGTAGCATCACCCAGCAAGTGATGGCAGAAATGGCTAGAGGTTCAAGGGAGTGAAGCTGCACAATTGAGCAGTTCACGCGTATGAGACCCCCGTCGTCCTTTGGAAGAGTTGACCCACTCGTGGCTGAGAAATGGGTCCAGGATATAGAAGATGTGTTAGCAGTTCTCTCGTGTATAGATGAGCAAAATGTACTATTTGTGACATTTAAATTGACTAGGGAAGTTAAATGCTGGTGGAGATCAACGAGATTACTAGAGGAGCAGAGACCTGACCCTGTAGTGATAACATGGAGCCGTTTCAGGGAGATATTTTTTGAGAGATACTTCCCCACTATTGTTAGAAGTGCAAAGGCAGTAGAGTTCTTGCACTTGACACATGGGCCGATGACGGTATAGCAGTATGTAGCTAGATTCATCGAGCTGTCTCAGTTTGCCCTATATTTGGAGCCGGATGAGGAGAAGAAGGTGAGGAAGTTTGAGGAGGGTCTGAGACAGAGCTTGTTTAAGTAGGTCATAGGCTTCTGCGCTCAATATTTTGCAGCGGTAGTGGATAGAGTTGTAGTGATTGAGAATGGTTTCCAGAGAGGCACTACAGCGTAGAGCCAAGGAAAGAGGCCAATGCCTCCAGATTTTTAGGCAGGGTCCAGCCGAGGCCCTTAGAGGAAGCAGGATAACAAAGGAGGACACAGACAGGGAGTGGGAGATGAGGCAGTATAGGGTAGATAGATGCCCCCTCTTTGTCTCATATACTATAGGAGACACCTGGGAGAGTATCGGGTCAGGGAGACTGTTTGTTATTGATGCCATCAGCCTGGGCATATGGTAAGAGACTATCGAGCACCACCAGCTATTGCGCCTATTCCTAGACCATACAGAGGAGGTCACCAGGCACCTCGAGGTGGACAACAAAGGAATACCATCCCAACACGAGTTTATGCGTTGACACCGAGGGATGTTGAGGCGGCAAGAGATGTCGTGACAGATACTATTTCAATACTGTCATATAAAACTACTACTTTGTTTGATTCAGGGGCGACTCATTCTTTTATTGCCTGAGCATTTGTTAAGTTGTGTGGGTTAGAAACTCAACAGTTGGATATTAGTCTGTTAGTGGCTACGCCAACAGGGGCTATAGGGATATGTAAGAAGGTACTTAGGAGCTATCCAGTCTATATTCAGGGGAGGTCTTTATCACCTAACCTGGTGGTTTTGGATATGCATTGGTTCGAGGTAATTCTGGGGATGGACTAACTAGCTGCACACTATGCTAGTATCAACTACAATCAGAGAGAGGTAGTGTTAAGACCTCTAGAGGGACAGGAGTACAGATTTGTGGGGTCATGTGTACGTACCCCACCACAGTTGTTATCCACTATTTAGGCGAGGAGATTGTTGCTAGAAGGCTATCAAGGATATTTGGTTAGTGTGAAAGAGGTGTTGGAAGAGGAGTTGAGATTATAGGATATCCTAGTAGTGAGGGATTTTCCTGATGCTTTTCCTGAGGATTTGCCGGGACTGCCTCCTAATCAAGAGGTAGAGTTTGCTATTGATTTAGTTCTGGGGACAGCACCAATTTCGAAAGCGTTGTATAGAATGGCACCGGAAGAATTGAAAGAATTGAAGGAACATTTACAAGAACTGTTAGATAAGGGGTTTATTTGACCCAGCGTGTCGCACTGGGGAGCGCCGATTTTTTTTGTAAGTAAGAAAGAGGGGTCAATGAGAATGTGCATCAATTACATGGAAATAAATAAAGTGACTATTAAGAATAATTACCCACTTCCCCGCATCAATGATTTATTTGACCAGCTACAAGGGACATAGATCTTTTCGAAGATTGATTTACAGTCTGGATATCATCAGGTAAAGGTCAGAGCAGAATATGTTCCAAAGACAGCATTCAGGACTTGGTATGGCCACTACGAATTCTTGGTTAAGTTGTTCGGACTAACAAATGCTCCTGTAGTATTTATGGATTTGATGAACAGGGTCTTCCAGCAGTATTTAGATCAGTTTGTAATGGCATTTATCGATGACGTACTGGTGTATTCAAAGAGCCCAGAGGAGCACAAGGAACATCTAAGGATAGTGCTTTAGGTGCTGAGAGAAAGAAAGTTGTATGCGAAACTCAAGAAGTGTGAATTCTGGCTGGAGCAAGTTACCTTCCTTGGACACGTGGTATCCAAGGGTGGTATTTCAGTAGATCTGAGTAAGATTGAGGTGGTAGTAGACTAGGTACAACCAAAAAATGTGCAAGAGATCAGAAGTTTCCTGGGATTGACTAGGTACTACCATAGGTTTATTGAGGGTTTTTCTAAATTGTCGGGTCTATTGACTAAATTGACTAGGAAAGGTGTGAAATTTGAGTGGACTAATGAATATGAATGGAACTTTCAAGAGTTAAAGTAACAACTCATCATTGCACCTGTGTTGACGATTCCTTCAGGAGAAGAGGGTTTTGTAATTTATAGTGATGCGTCACATAAAGGACTCGGATGTGTGCTGATGTGATAGGGGGGAGTTACATCATATGCCTCTCGATAGTTAAAAGAATATGAGAAGAATTACCCTACCCATGATCTGGAGTTAGCAGCGGTGGTCTATGCGCTGAAAATTTGGAGACACTATCTATATGGGGGTAGGTGTAAGATTTTTACCGATCACAATAGTTTGAAGTACTTCTTCACACAGAAAGAATTAAACATAAGGCAGAGAAGATGGTTGGAGCTGATAAAAGATTACGACTGCACCATCAGTTACCACTCGGGAAAAGCTAAAGTGGCGGCTAATTCTTTGAGCCTAATATCAATGGGAGCATTAGTATTTGTAGAGGTGACACAACATTTGATCCAGATGGATTTAGAAAGGTTTGGGGTTGAACTTGTAGAGGGCCATCATCAGGAATTTATTGCCAATCTGATATTGCAGCCAACCCTATAAGAAAGAATTAAAGTGGCTCAGAGGGGTGATGCAGAGTTAGTAGAGCTTATGGGAAAAGTATAGGATGGTCAAGAGGCAGATTTTAGCATCTCAGATGATGGAGCCTTGAGGTTCCATACTAGGCTGTGTGTACCTGCCAACCCTGAGATTAAGAAAGTGATTCTGGAGGAAGCGCACCGATCCCTGTATATGGTACATCCTGGTAGCACTAAGATGTATAGGAATCTTCGGGAGTTTTTTGGTGGAGAGGTATGAAAAGAGAGATTGCTGAGTTTGTGAATCAGTGTTTAACATTCCAGCAGGTAAAAGCTGAGCATCAGAGACTAGTGGGATCGTTGTAGCCACTTTACATCCCAGAGTGGAAATAGGAATATATAGCGATGGATTTTGTCATAGGATTACCGTAGGCATTACATGAATAGGACACCATTTAGGTAGTCATGGATCGACTAACGAAGACTGCCCATTTCCTAGCTATCAAAGTTGATTACTTCTTAAACAGATTGGCAGAGTTGTATATACAGGAGATAGTTAAAATGCATGGCGTGCTAATGTCCATAGTATTAAACCGAGACCCACGGTTTACGTCTCAGGTTTGGAGAAGTTTGCAGAAGGCCATGAGTTTTCAATTATTGTTCAGCACAACACAACGTTTCATCCTTAAAAAGATGACTAGACGGAGAGAATGATACAGATACTGGAGAATATGTTGCGAGCTTGTGTGCTGGACTTTAGAAGTAGGTTGATAATGTTTTTTTCCATTGGTTGAATTTGCATATAATAATAGCTATCAGACCAGCATTGGGATGACACCATATGAGGTGCTATATGGTAGGAGGTGCCGATCCTCGTTATATTGGGATGAAATCGGGGAAAGATAGATATTGGGGACAGAGCTGATACAACAGGATCATGATAAAGTCAGACTCATTAGAGACAGGATTAGAACAACACAGAGTCAGCAGAAGAGTTATGCAGATACTTGCCGACGAGAGTTAGAGTTTGACGCAAGAGATCATGTATTTCTGAAAGTGACACCGCTGAAAGGAGTTATAAGATTTGGGAGGAAGGGTTAACTGAGCCCTAGGTATATTGGACCATTTGAGATTCTTGAAAGAGTGGGTCTAGTTGCCTACAAGTTGAGGTTACCACCGATTTTAACTAGAATCCACGACGTGTTTCATGTTTCCAGGTTGAGAAAATACGTCCTAGATCCCGCCTATGTGATTAGTTAGAAGCACTGGAGCTCGATGATACCTTATCTTATGAAGAGATGCCAGTGCAGATTTTAGATTGGAAGGAACAAGAGCTGCATACAAAGAGGATTCCACTAGTAAAGTGTTATGGCACAGTCATACAATGAAGGAAGCTTCCCGAGAGTTAGAAGAACAGATACGCCAGAAATATCCACATCTTTTCAGTGGAGTTTAGTGTTGAGCCAGTTAGAGTAAAAGTAAAGGTAAATATGTTGGTTTGTAAAGTGTAGTGTAGGATAGGTAGTGTTTTGATTTTGTTTATAAATGGTTTTGGGAGAATTTTATTTGAGTTATTGTAATCTCTCAGAACCCTACTTTGTAACCACGACATTCTTTTACCATAAGTGAGGGTAATTAATAAAATTGAGATGTTTTCTATATGGATGAAAAGGGTGATGAGTAGCAATTTCAAGGACGAAATTTTATGAGGAGGGGAGAATGTAGAGACCCAGAAAATTTATTCATGAATAATAATAATAATAATAATAATAATAATAATAATAAAAATAATAATAAAGGAGAGAGAAAAGAAAAGAAATTTTAAAAGGGGGAAACAGTAGGGATTCATCGACGAACTCAGGGTCTTCATTAACGAATGTCCCTATAGAACTTGTCGATGAAGTACACGTGTCTTGTTGACGAGAAGACATTGAGAGTCTAGGAATTTCAGGAAATTTCAGGTTCGTCAATGAACCAGCCTCCTCGTCGATGAAGTGCCTTCATGGGTTCGTCGACGAATCACTTGAACTCGTCGATGAACGCCGACCTATAAATATGAAAATTCTCATTTTTTAGAGTATTTTCTCTCTCCTCTCGCTTTCTCTCTCTAAACCTACGGTTTTACCCCTCTCTCTCTTCAATTCCGGCTTTGTTATAGCCTGGATTGACGATCGGGAATCGCCACGAGGTTCGTGGGGAGATTCTCTTCAACTTAGCCGGAGTAGATTTTCAGTTTGGAGTTCCGGGGCGCCATCCCAAAATCAGGATAAGTGAATTATTTTAATGTTTAATAGGCCATTTGGAGTATTCGAAACCTAGGAAGTGTTAAACAAAAATTGTTCTGGGTAATGAGTTGTTTAACTTGGGAAAAATGTGATTTTTAGTTTGAGTTTTGGATGCCGCATGCATAGGATTTGGGTGTTTACGAGCCTCTTAGTAAGTCAAGTAAGGGGAATAAATTATAGCAATTATTTTGAAAATTATTGGTTGAATAATACATGAAAATGTGAGTATCGTATTTTGCCTGAAAGTATTATGATATGAATATCAGATAAAATTGTGTGGCATATGATTTGTTCTGCAAATGTGTTTGAAATTAGGTGTGTGTTTTGCATTGAAAATGATAAGCTTATGATATATATATATATATATATATATATTTATTTATTGAAAGGCTTTATGTAGAAAAGAAGATAATGGAAACCAATTATGTTTTATATACTGAATTGGGATAATACGAGATTGGAAACATGGAAAATGTTGAAAGTGGAATACAAAACTGTTTTATTGAGAAATGTTGAAATACATGAAATGTGATATTTACCATTATGAGATGCAAGATGAATACTGGAATATGAATATGAAAACATGAATATGGGAAAGTGAATATTGAAATGTGAATACTGGAATATGAATATGAAAATGTGAATATTGTAATGTGGAAGTTGAAATGTGAGTATTGGAAATGTGAAAATTGCAATGAGAATTCTGCAATATGAATACTAAAATGTGATTACTAGAAATGTGAATATTGCAATGAGAATTCTGTAATGTGAATACTGAAATGAGAATATGAAAATGTGAATATTGCAATGTGAATGCTGCAATATGAATACTGAAATGAGAATATGAAAATGTGAATACTGCAATGTGAATGCCGCAATATGAATACTGAAATGTGAATGGAAATGTGAATGATGTAATGTGGAAATGAGAACCCTGATAGACAATTATTGATATAGAGCACTATACCATTGCTAGTGAGGTGTTAGTGCGACCACACGTTCTCATGATGAGTGTTGTCTTAGCAGTCGATTAAGTTAGTGAGAAGGGTAGTTTTGCCCCCTGAGTTCGGATCAGGGTTATGGCAGGCCAATTGTACTATAGACGCATGGATGGATTTCTTATTTTGATCTAACCGGATAGGCTAATCGCGGTTAGATCCAGCCTTGGGGCCGCACAACCTCGACTACGGGAGGAAGCATGGCGTGGAGAATATCTTTAGGGAAACGTAACCTCGACTGTGGGATGAAGCATAACTTGGAAAGAATATCCTCAGGGGAGCCATGAGTTACCGACGCAGATGCATTGGTTACTGAGGACACTCATGTGCTAGATGATGAAATGAAATTGAAAGTGAAAAGGAAGAGCATGAGTTTAATAACATAGATAAATAAGGCGAAGTAAAACACTCCGCTTAAGGGCTTACTGAGTAAGGTGAGCTCCCTGATAAGTATCAGTTGTAGCCGTACCTAAGTTATTTGGGCAAGTTTACAAATGATATTAGAGCAGAGGGGAGATACATGTATGGGCGTGTATTCTCCCCTATCATCGGGAACTTTCGCTAATAAATTTGGGTTGCATGTGAAGAGTTGAAAAGTGGAAGTAAAGCTTATAAAAGCTTGTATTTTATATCTACATGATTATAAGTTTAAATGATATATTTTCTCAGATGGTTTTATCACTGAAATGAATACATGTTATGATGTAATGAAACTCATGCTGCCACAAACTGTAAATAATTTATTTCGTCTTACTAAGATGCGTCAACCAAATATCTAAATATTTTAGGGAGTTATGACAGGCCTAGAGATAAAGCTCTGAGATAGAGGGGAGTTGATACCCTGATTAGACAGGGTGAGTATTTTGAGCTAGGGATGGAGGATTCCCCTAAAGTTTTGATTGATTTTGGGAATGTGTTAGATATGTATATGTGTATGGATGTTTAGTACTCTCGTTATTTGTATTATGGATGATTTGTATATATTGACTTCCGCTGATAGGGTGGTTTATATAAGTTTGACTATTTACCTGGTACCCACTTCGGGTTAGGTTATGTTTAAACGATGTCAGAGATTTTGACGTGGTTGATATGTGATTTAACTATGGATTTATTATTAATTATTTAAAAAAAATGGTATGAAATTGGGGTGTCACACCTGTTTACCAGGTAGCATGCCATACTCACTGCTTCTGCCCAGAATGACTTAGGCAGATTAGTTCTGTATGCTATTTTGAAAATGACTAGGGAGGCCAAGCGTTGGTGGATGTTGGTAAAGCTACTTGAAGAACAAAGTCTAGAACCAGCAACCCTGACATGGAACCGTTTTAAGGAAATTTTCTATAATCAATACATTCACTCTTCTACTAAAGATGCCCATGCGGAGGAGTTTATGAATCTAAACTAGAGGAAGAGATTTATGCCTTCTAAATTTCAGGTAGGTACTAGTCAGGGGACTTGGAGTAGACATGGTGGCAGTGTAGGCCAGAGCTAGGGAATGGGAGATTGAGTGGTACAGGGTTGACCGATGCCCCCTCTTTGTTCTAGATGCTATAAGAGACACCTGTGAGAGTACCAGGTGAGGAAGGTTGTCTATTATCGGTGCCATTAACTTGGACATATTGCGAGAAACTACCAGGCACAACTAGCAATTGCGGCTGCTCCTTGACCATATAGAGGCGGCTATCAAGCACCTCTAGGTGGACAATAGAGGAATACTTCTTTGGCGCGAGTTTATGCGCTGACGCCGGGAGATGCTGAGGCGGCAGGGGATGTGGTGACAGGTACTGTTTCAATATTGTCATCTACTGCTTTGTTTGATGCTGGGACGACTCATTATTTTATCGTCTGGGAAGATGTTAAGTGGTGTGCGTTTGAACCTCAATAGTTAGATGTTAGCTTGTTTGTTGCTACGCCGATTGGGGCTATAGGGATATGCAGAAAGGTACTCAAGGACTGTACAGTGGGTATTCAAGGGAGGTATTTGTCAGCTAATCCGATGATTTTAGAGATGCATGGGTTTTAGGTAATCTTGGTGATGGACTGGCTAGCTGCTAACAACGCTAGTATAAATTGTTATCAAAAAGAGGTCGGATTCAGACCTCCACGAGGACATGAGTATAGATTTTTGAGGTAATGTGTGCACACCCCACCACAAATGTTACCCACCTTTCAGGCGAGGGGGTTGTTGCTAGAGAGTTGCCAGGGATATTTGGATTATGTGAAGGAGGTATCAGAACGAGAGTTGAGGATTAAGGATATCCCAGTAGTGAGGGGTTTTCCTAATGTATTTCCCGAAGGTTGACCAGGACTACCTCCTGATCATGAGGTAGAATTTGTTATTGATCTAGTTTTGGGGACAACACCAATTTCTAAAGCATTGTATAGAATGGCACCGACAGCACTAAAATAGTTGAAGGAACTATTGCAGGAACTGTTGTATATGGAGTTTATTTGGCCAGCGTGTCTCCTGGGTAGTGTCGGTATCGTTTTTGAGGAAGGAAAATGGGTCGATGAGAATGTGCATCAATTACATATTTCCATGTTTCCATAAGTCAGCCAAAATAGTGGGGACAATGTAATCCTAAAGCTAGGATGCCCATAAGAAAGTAAGATACTAAATGGGCAATAATTGGACTCCTATGTTCTGTGTACATTCTTTATTCCCTGGGAAGTGGGGTCATCACCATAACCTGAAACCAACCATGGGAACAAGATGTCATGGGCATCACGTTGCCAAGTCTTCCGAAGGATCTTGCGAATCAAATAACACCTAACAGAATCATCTTTAGTAGCTTACTTAGAAGGAAAATCATAATGATACTCGAACCTTTGGCAATTTTCTATCTAGAAGGAAAACCATATATGCTAGGAACTGGAGCTTTATTTTTTCGCTCTATCCTATGTGAATCCTACTTGGCAATGGAACACCAATTTAACTGGATTGGCTGGAATTTGATTCGTATACAGCTTAATGTGAAATATTCTATGGTTATCTGCAGTTGATTGTCGCTTTTGAAGCTATCTTCAGAATCTAATCCTTCTACCATTAGCAACCCTCTAGTACAAATGAATGTCACCCTTTCCTTGCTGGTCCATTTTACATGAGATTTATGCTGCCAGACAATGTTCGATCACTGATCATAGCTGATTTAACAACTTCAGTAGTATTGTATTCTGTACCAAAAACAAGATACATGTGTATTGCATATTTGTCTAGCCACTGGAACAAGATCAGCGTTGGCTTGAGTCAATATAATAGGACTTAGACTTGCCATAATTGCAGTCCATGTTTTTCATTGAGGATATTTTCCGACAGTGTTTTGATATTCAATGTGTGCCACCATAGGTTAGAGGTTAAGTCTTAAAAACTGTTTGAAGCAAGAGAAAAAAAAAATAAAATCTAGGAACCAATTAGGTAGGAAAATGATACCTTACCTTGATTTAAAAGTGTAAGCTTGTGCATTAGTTTGGCATTGAAAAGAAATTGGGTGATTAGAATTCCAGAGAATGTTTAGGAGTTCATATAATTTATACTCAAATGAATTACAAAGTTATGATGAGAATTTTAAAGTGGCTTCTATACATTCGATCTGACAGGTAAATGATTACACATCCTAGTCTGAGATGTCTCAGCAGGTATGGTCCTTGATGAATATGAATTATCATTGCAAGTTCTTTGTTTAAAGATGAGGCTAACCATTGGTGGTTAACTATTTATCATACACTTAGTTGATTGTTTTTTTTTTTTGAAAGGAAATAGTACTCAAAGATCCAAATGGAGTGAGGATTTTATTTCTAATTAACAAGCTCTCATACTTGACATTTTGAGTGCTTGTGAAAGGATAGAATTTGAGCACATGTTCAGGGTTGTAATGGCAATGAAAGAAATATATGAGTTAACGAATCCCAAACTTCTTCACCCATAGGTGATGAATTTTTTTAGATATTCTTTCCAGATGAATTACTAGGGCTACCTCCAAGGGGAGATTTAATTTAATATTGATTTGGTATTAGGAACGGAGCCTATGTCGACTGCTTCATATAGAATGACATTAATTGGACTAAAGTAACTTAGGGTGCAACTAGAAGATTTCCTCGACAAGGAATTTGTTCGACCTAGTATATCACTATAGGTTGCACCTATGTTATTCACTAAAGAAATATAATAGGATCTTGAGGTTATGCATTAATCACTGGAAGTTGAATCTCGTTACATTAAGAATTGGTATCGACTTCTAGGGATTGGAGGATTATTTGATTAATTGATTAAATCCCAAAATTTTTGAAGATTGGTTTGCCATTAAATTATCACTAATTAAGAATTGGAAATTTCACATCCTAAAGACAGAATTGAGTACATAGTAAGATCGCTATAAGTTTCTGGTGTTACCAATTGGGGTTACTAATGCACCTAGCATTTTCATGGATATGATGAATCAAGTAATTTAACCATACTTGGATCAATTTATATTAATTTTTATGGATGATTTTTGGGATATTCAAAGACTCAAGAAGAGCATGAACAACATTTGTGGTTAATTTTACAAACATTATGAGAGCATCAGTTATATGCTAAATAGGAAATATTGGTGTTAGATCTTTGGGAGACTGGAGATGGGAATTGAAGTTGTTGAGTGTTAGTGTTGAAGTAAGGTGTATTAGAACATGATGTATAATCCATCAATTTATGTTAGTTATCAGTTCTAAAGGACTTGTTTAAGAGATTAACTATAAACTTATAGGGTTAATGATGGAGTTGACTTGGGGTTGTATTCAACAAATTTCAAGGACGAAATTTTTATAAGGAAGATGTAGTGAATGTAAAAAAATAAAAATAATAAATAATAAAAGTTAAAAAAATGAATTAAATTAAATTAAAGTAATTCAATTAAATTTTTAATTAATTAATTAATTGGTTAATTAGTTAATTGATTAATCAAATAAATAAAAGTATGATGAATATATATATATATATATATATATATATAATTTAATATTATAAACATTTGTATATATAAGAATGATTCAATTGATTTCAAATCCTAAATTCTACTCTGCGCACGCCTAGGAGCATTTCTCTCCTAGCATCTCTACATCTTCGTCTCTCTCCTCGTCTCCTCTCCCACTCTCCTCAATTTTTCAGTCAAACAGGCACCGATTGAAAATCGAAAAATACCACTGGGCTCCATTCTCTGCCACTGACATTTCTACCAGAGTGGATTTGTCATAGGAGCGACGTAGGCATATCTCTTGGGGTAAGGTAAATTCTCACTCTTACCTCAATTTTTCATAAATCTTAAGTCAAATTGACGATCGAGCACCACCACAAGAATCTAGGGATGATTCTCTAAAAGTCTAGCAAAGAGGATTTCTCGCGGGGTCATCGTAGGCATAGCCCCAAAATAAGGATAAGGGGGTTATGTAGAGATTAATTTTTATTTAATTAATGTACATTTGAAAATGTTAGAATGTTGGGCATTCTAAGGTTGAACTAGGGTTATTGAATTTAAGGTTCGGGTGAGCACCGCGGGTATAATTTCGGGATCTTTACAGGTGTAGTTCAGGAAACCAGGTAAGGGGAATAAATTATTACAGTAATTTTGAGAACTACTGATCTAGTTAATACATGAAAATGAGTATATGATATTTTGCTTGAAATAATTATGATATGAATATAAGATAAAGTTGTGTGACATATGATTTACATTGAATTGTGGTGGTGTTTTGGTTTTTGAAATACAAGAGGTGATGAAAAGTGATAAATATTAATGGACATTTTCTAAGAAATACTGATATGTGAAACATTGATATGTTTATGGGAAAAAAGATTATGAAATGAAGATATGTTTTATTGAGAAATGTTGAAACATGTGAAACGTGATACTATTATGAGATGATGAAATGTGCATAGAAAATGATGCGAATATTTTTATTGAGATGAATTAAAATATACTGATATGAGAATTGTTTTATTGAGAAACACTGAAATGAGGATATATATATATATATATATATATATATTGAAGAGTATTTTATGAAAAAAATGATGAAATATGCAATATAGAAATGTTTTACTGGGAAATGTTGAATAATGTGAAATAAGATATATATATATATATATATGTATATGTATTTATGTATGTATTATTATGAAATGATATTTGAAATGTGAATATTAAAAATGGGAATATTGCAATGCATATTCTACAATATTAATATTGAAATGTGGAAATTGAAATGTGAACATTGCAAAGTGCGAAAGTTGCAATGAGATCATTAAATACTGGGAAATGTGAACATTACAAAGTGCGAAAACTGCAATGGGATCATTGAAATATGATTGATGAAATGCCAATATCGTATAATGATCGTGGGTATGTGGTAATGATAACCCCGACGGATGGTTTTGGAAACCCTAATAATGGGTTGTGATATTGAGCATGGTACCATTGCTAGAGGTATTAATGCAACCACGTGGTCTCGTGGAGAGTGTGGTGTTGGCAGTCGACTGAGCTGTTTAGTAGAGTTGTTGTGCCCCATGAGTCCGAATCAGGGCTATAGGCTGGCTAGTCATACTACAGGCGTATGGATGGATTTCTATTTTGATCTAACCGGGTCGGCCAACCGTGGTTGGATTTAGCCTTTGGGATGGACAACCCTATTCATGGGGGGAAAAATGACGTGGAAAAGAGATCCTTAGGGTAGCCATGAGTTATAGACGCGATGTTGGTATTAAATACCAAGGATACTCATGTGCTGGATAGTGAAATTGAAAAATGGATATGTGTTAGTTAATAACATAAATAATTAAAGAGAAGTAAAACTCTCCTCCGGAGGGCTTACTGAGTAAGGTGAGTACCCTGATAGGTATCAGATGTAGCCATACCTGGCTGCATAATGTATTAGGGAAGAGGGAAGCTACTTGTATGAGTGGGTACTCTTCCCTATTCTTGGGAACTTCGCTGGTAAACTTGGGTTGCGTGTGAATGATTTTGAAAATGGAATTAAAAGCTTATGAAAGCTTGTGTTTTATATCTATATGATTATATTTTCTCAGATAATATGATAATTTAAAAGAGTATATTATGATATGATGAAACTCATATTGCCACACAATGTAAATAATTTATTCCGTCTTACTGAGACGTGTCTCACCCAAATATCTAAATATTTCAGGAAGTTGTGACCGAGCAGATAATAGAGCTCCAGGATAGTGGGGAGTTGGTACCCTGATATACAGGGTGAGTGCTTTGAACTAGGGATGTGTGTATTTCCCTAGGATGTTTTGTTTTTGGGGAATGTGTTAAACATATATGTAGATATGGATGATTTAGTACTCTGGGTAATTGTATTCTAGATGGTATATATATTATGTCTTCCACTATTAGGTTAATATAAATAAAATGTCTGTTTACCCGGTACCCAATGTGGGTCAGGTTGTGAGAGTGGTATCAGAGTGGTTGATGTGGCTAATGTGGTGTTTGATGTGTATGATTTAATTATTATTGATGATTTTATTTTTTTTTTAAAAATGGTATGAAAATTGGGACGTCACACCTTTTATTTTTGAGATGAATAACATAAAATTGATTATTGCATAATATCTCCAAAGCATGCTAAGGTAAAATCCACTTCTGAATGGACAAAGGTAATTTCACTTGGTAAATAATTCTAAATGCTTAACCCTTGTTAAATATGAAAACCATAATTTAAGCATACTTTGTCCATTGCATAAGACTGAGCTCTAGGAAATGTATCATATATTAAGTAGCTCATCTTGGAGTCTTAAATGCTTGATAAAAAATTAGTCATCACTCTAGGCTTAAGCACTAATGATAATATATTCCTAATATTCTGAGTGCTTATCATAGGACATCCTTCCGTAATCAAAATTAGAGGCATCCACCAAAGGATTCGAGTTTTATCATCTAGTCATATTAAAATATTCCCTTTGAGCTTAAAATATAAAAATCCTCTATTTTGGTTCACCATCCCCTCTATAGAAAATCTTTACCAAACCATGATCACATTAAATAAAGATTTGTCTATTCCTTGGTTCGTATCCTTGCTCAAAATTTTAATCATATTTAAAGGGGTACCTTTCAATTGTGGAAAATTGAAATGATCAAAGAGCAGCATTTAAGAAAGTCATATACCCTTAAGTGTTCTTTGTCTAATCTTTTAGGACATATCCACTAGCACGAAATTATTTTGAATATTGTTCTGCTTTTCTAAATACTCTTCTGAACTTAATAGTAATATAAATCTTTAAGAGTATTTATGCTACTTTGCAAAAGCCTCCAAAGATTATGTTAGCACCTCCTCAAATGCTTACACACATCCCACATGTTTTCTATGTAAGGAGAAAGGACACATTAAGTTTGAATGTCCATTAAAAAGAAAGGGTGCAAAAATCAGACAAGTTTGGAGAATAAAAGAATCAACTCTTGGTAAACCATCCGGACCTAAGAAAATATGGGTACCTAGATAAAAAGCCTAATTCACAAATTAAGGACTCCAAAGATATTAGGATTAGTAATTCCTTTTTTAGAAATTAAGAAAGCTAAATCTATACTAATATGAAAAGGGATGCCTCCATAGCCTACAAGATTCAAGATAGCCAATTCAAATATAAGAAGAAAATTTCTCCTTGTTCAATATATGAAAAGCTACTTAATCCAATTTAATACAAGGATATTTAACTAGTTGAAATGGAAAATCTTAAAGAAGAGTTTATGAGCTTATTGACGACTAGAACATTGAAACAAATGAATACAAAAATGGCATTATTGGCCACAAATCAAGAAAGCTTGGATTGTGCAAGGCTTAACTTAAAAAGTATTGAGATTTGAAAAGCCATATAAATTTTGGTATTCATATGCAAAAGAATTATCTGAAATCAAAAGAAAAAAAATATGAAGCAAATTGAGCTTATTGCATAAGAATTTCAAATTAGGAATAAGGATAAGTGTTTGAAGAAAGCATGAGCATGAACATATAAATCTAATGGTAATGCATGATGCATATATATTTTGTGAAACTAAACACTAAGCTGGGTTGAAATATTATTTTGTTGTGCTTAGTTTTTCTATTTGTTTTTCTCTTGACTATCTTAAGTTCACATGCTGATGTTGGATTATGTTTTATATATATATATATATTTAGCATGATCAATAATGAATGACCATGTTTTGATTAAAATATATGCTGACTTATGGACCTTGTTATAGTGATCTAAATGTGGAATTTTTTTTTTTTTTTGTCTTTAGTACTTTTGCATAATATTTCTTTCGGCTTATTTTTTTCGTTGATATAAAAAAGGGGAGAAAATTTAGCAAAACTGAATATAAGCAAACTAAGCATAAGCATGGCATGATAAATTCAAAAGCATGATTGATAATCTTGACACGTTCACGAATACATAGTTTATATTTCATGAATGAAATTGTAAATTTATTGAATATAAAATACATTTCATTTAAGGGAAGTTAGATTTGTTATGTAATGATATCATGACTTATGGAAATTACTAAAAAGTCTGATATAAAATTGTTTGTATTTTATCATGTTATTTTGGGGACTTATAGTCTATCTTTTTATGCATGATGAATGCTGAGTTTATGTTTTGTGTCTTCACTTGATATATACTGTTGCTTATGGTTACTCTTTGCTTTAGCATTTATATATTTTTCTTGATATCTTACTCTTTTTTATTAATGTCAAAAGGGGGAGAATTTTTGGGCAAAAATTGAGCATGACACTAGCATGATATACCTAAGCATGTATATTGGCTCAACTATGAAATGATGTACATAAGCATGATAATTGATCTTGAATTATGAAGTCATGTGATATTAAGCTAATCTGGATACATGAGAATGATATTGACATTGATCATGAATTCTGATATGCTTATTGAGATTGATCTTGATATTGTAAATATTGTTAAGTTGATGCTTATTGTAAAAGGGGGCCTTTTTAAGGCTTACCCATTTTTGCTCCTTGTTTGTCATCATCAAAAAGGGGGGAGATTGTTGGACTTACAAGGCTTAAAATCTTGTTTTGATGATAACAAATCAGAGGAACTTAAAATATTTGGTTAAGTGATGATACTTCAGGACTCAAGTATGTGAATACAAGGTCAAGTGTACGCAAGAATTATTGAAAACTCATACTCCAAAGAAAGAAGATCTCATAAAGCTTATACTTTTAAAGCATGGATTCAAAGATGATTTGATGAACGTTAATGTGAATTGAGGTCGGAAGTCAAGCTAGACTCAAGAGATGGAAAAGCATGAAGACTTGAGTGCTTAGAACGTCAAAATCTTAAGAAGTCTTTATGTGAGTACTTCAAGCAATTTCAATATGGATACATGAAGCTCTTAAGTTAATTACTTGGACCTAGATACCTTTTAAAATACTTGCAAATATTTTATAAGGTCAAAAGTTATTTCAAAAAGGTTAAAATTTTTGTTGGAATGAAAAGCACCAAAACAGGATTTTCCAAATTCTGTTATTTTTTCTATATCTACATTGATGTGTATTTTTCTCTATCAAAAGCTCCTTATCGTAAAATGTGTTCAACTTGAAAGTTGTGGGATTTTCTCTTAGATTTTTGTTGATACCAAGAATGTCTAATTTGGAGTTATGTAAAAACATTATGACCAAAATACTGAAGGGTGGTAAAAGTTGTCAGCCGACTGACCTTGTCTGTTCAGGCGACTGAACAGCAGACAGAACCACTTTAGGCAACTGAACCTGTGATTCCAGGTGCCTGGCCCTGTACTTACTTCAAAAATATGTTGAAACTTAAAGTCCAGGCAACTAACCCCTTAAGTACAGGCGCCTGACCCTTCAAAATTCAAATTTTAACAGCTAATAAAAGTTTTCAAAAGTGATTTCTTAGGCTCCAAACTTTGAGAAAATTTGGGGAATACTCCAAGCAACTTAAGCAACACAAAAAGCACTCTTTAAACTCTATAAATACATGATCAAACCTAAGGATTAAATACACCAACAACCGAGCAGAAAATCAATCAAATTCTTTCTACTCTTCAATGCTACCTTGCCTATACTCTTGTTGAATTACTTGCTGCCATTTTGCTGAGAAAAGCTCATGGGTATTTGCATTTTTACTAAGTTATTCAACCTAAGAAAGAACCCTGGTGATATATATACTTGAGCTTCATCTTTCTATATTATGATTTTGATTGAAGTATGTAGATTTCAATTGTACTAATCTACTCTTTTGAGAGTGTCATTGTACACCAAATTGTTTCTTGTTTCTCCTGTAGTTTTTGAAGGTTCAAGGTTGGTTGAATTGTTGTACTGAGCATGGGGTATCGCTTGGAGAGTGGGCTCCACCCCAAATAAGGGATTGCAATGGTTTGTTCCGTTCGTAAAGGAACGTTATAATTTAGGTGGTCTTGCCTAAGGCAAGGATATGGGCTGGGTATAAGCCGAACCTCGTAAAAAACTCGCTCCCACTCTTTTTCCCTAAACTCTCTTTAATTTTCTGCACATATATAGCTACGTAGTTGTTAATTTCAAATCTATAAATTGTGTAAATTGGATATTAAATAAATCAAAAGTTAATTTGACTTTGGGATTGCGGAAATCAAATGGAAGTACGTTGGTTGATCAATACTTTGTAGAAACCATAAGCGAGTACGTTGATTGATTAACACCCAAGACTCGTTAATTAAAAGCTTATTTAAAATCTGAGTTTTGGAAGAGTGTTGGAATTTTCAATTGTGCTTCATTAAAATAGGGCTTTTATCAAACTCTACTTTGAGTTACTCAATTGCTAAATCTTGGAAGCTTTGCTGAATTCGTTCTTTTGTGTGAATCTTGTTTTGGTTATCTTGTTGAAAGGATTGAATTATTTAAAAGTTGAAAGAATTACATTATAAATCATTGGTTTGTGTTGATTGAATCAATTTATTGGTTGGGTGTTAATTGACATTGCTGCAAGATCAAGTTGATTTACTCATTCTTAAAGTTTTAAAAGTGAATATTGATTTCTAACTAACATTATAATTCAAATTATCCTTGTTCGAGTACTAAATTTACAATAAGTTGAGAATCTATAAAAGGAGTTAAAAGAAACTTTTAAAACCCAATTCACCCCCTCCCTCTTGGGACTACACCTTACTTTTCAACTATGAAAAACACTCTTCACCTGCTTGAAACCCAACTCTATCAACAAACCTTGAAGCCAAATTTTCTCTTTGTTGGCTTCTGTCATAGCTACATACTCTGCCTCTGTAGTAGATAGTGTAACGATCTTTTATATCTATGATACCTAACTAACGGCAATAACACCTACTATAAAGGCATATCCAGCAGTACTTCTTTAGTGATCTATCTCGCTGACAAAGTCTTTATCTACATATCCCTGCAATGTCAAATCACTTTTTCCAAAACATAAACATTTTTTAATTATACCTCAGAGATATCTTAATATCCATTTAACCACTTCCCAATAGATTATTCCTAAATTTGACATGAATCTGCTGACGGTTCCCACTGCATGATCGAGATCTAGTCTCGTGCAAATCATGGCGTACATCAAACTTCCTACAGCTGAAGCGTATGGGATATTGTCCATTTCTTTTCTCTCTTCCTCTGACTTTAGAGACTAAGTCATTGATAATTTGAAATGGCAGGCTAATGGTGTGCTAACTGACTTAGCGTTACTCATATTAAACCTTCTGAAAATTCGCCTAATGTACTCGACCTGAGACAACTGTAGGGTTCCCTCCTTTATATCTCTAGTGATTCTCATCCCAAGCATCTACTTTGTTGGACCCAAGTTTTTCATCTCAAATTATGATCTTGTCTATATCTGGTCCTGCAACTAGCATGTCATCAACATAAAGCAAAAGAATTATGTAACTTGATTTATATCTCTTGAAATAGCAATAATGATCAGCGTTGCACTTGCAGTAGTCATTCTTTTAAATGAAGCCATGAAGTTTCTTATACTACTGCCTTGGAGCCTATTTCAAGCCATACAGTCTCTTATTCAACCTGCAAACAAGTTTTTCTTTGCATTTCTCTACAAAACCTTCATACTAGTGCATGTATATCTCCTTCTCTAAATCACCATGGAGGAAAGCAGTTTTTACATCTAACTGTTGAAGGTATAAATTTTCTGCTACAATAATGCTAAAAACTGACTAAATGGTCCTGTGTTTCACAACTGGTGAGAAGATTTTTAAGTAGTCAATGTCTTCTATCTATTGGAAGTCTTTCACCACTAGTCTTGTTTTGTATCTTCTTGAACCATCATACTCTTATTTTATGTGGTGCACCCATTTGTTCTAAAGAGCTTCTTTTCCCTTGGGTAACCTAGCTAGCTCACAAGTCAGGTTTTCAATGAGGGATTTCATCTCATCTTTCATGGAAAGTTTCCACTTGCTAGCCTCATCCACTTGACATGCTTCATCATAGCACTCTAGTTAACCTACATCAATTAGTAACAAGTAATCCAAATATCTCATATTCGGTATATGAGGTCAGAAAGACCTCCTCAGTACCGAAGTTGGGGTTTGTGATTCTTTAGTGCACCCCCTCTATAACAAATTCCTCTGTCTGGGAATTATCAATTGTCTGTTGTTCCATATTGCTATCAGTGGTATCATCCAACTCTACAATATAGGGATCATTTTGTGTAGATTAATTGATGGTGTTGCATATTTATACATAACCTTTTCATTGAATACAACATCTTGAATTCTGATTATTTTCTTGTTTTGGTCATCCTAGATGCGGTAACCAAACTCATTTCACCATATCCAATGAGTGTGCATTTTTGAGATTTTGGGTCAAGCTTGCCCCTAGCCTAATCACTAATATGCACATAAGCAACACAATGGAAAAACTTTTAAATGTGAAAGCTTTACCTCATTTTTGCCTCATACCTCCTCTAGTAACTGGAACTGCAATGGTACTGATGGACTTCGGTTGATTAGATAAGCAATTGCGTTGACTGCTTCTGCCCAAAACTGCTTTGGTAAACCTACTTGTAGTCGCATGCTTCTAACTCTCTCAGTCAAGGTTCTGTTCATTCGTTCTGCTATGCCATTGTGTTGGGGTGTACTTGGCACAATTCTTTCAAGTCTGATCCCATTATTGAATTCTTTGTCTTCATATTCACCACCATTGTCTGATCTCAACTTTTTTTTACTTTCAAACCTATTTGACTTTCCACCATGGCCTTCCATTCCCTGAAAATACCATACGCTTCATATTTATGTCTCAATAAATAAACTCATACCTTCCTAGAATGGTCATCAATGAAGGTGATGAAATAGGATTTGCCGCCAATGGATGAGACCGGGCTTGGTCCCCAAACTTTGGTGTGCACCAACTCCAATTTTTCTTTCTTTGGGGTTATGATGCTTGTCTGAAAGTTGAATTTTTTTCTATTTTTCTGAGGATGTAGGTCTCGCATTGGTTGATATTAGCTGACAGAAAACCTGGTATCTTTCCTTTTGAGTTCATAATTTTCAAGCCTTTTTCACTCATGTGACTGAGTCTCCAGTGCCATAGGTTTGAATCTTATTTCCTTACAGCAACTAAAACCGACATGCAAGAGTTTGTGGTTATATAAAGAGTACCTATTTTCTTACCACGCAAGTATGTCATTGTGCCTTCAGAAATTTTCCAATTGTCGCCATAGAAAGTTGTAGTGTAATCTTCACTTGCAAGCTATCCAATAGAGATTAAATTTTTCTTGAGATCGGAGATATATCTGACATCATTCAAACACCAAGTTGTACCTATCCAATTTATTTTTGTTTCTTCTTTTTTTTTTTTTTCGCAATTTCACAAAGTTTGTCATTACCAAGATAAACATTCTTAAGGTTACTACGTATATACCTGCCAAGCATTTCTTTATTTCCTGTCGCGTGAAATGAGGCTTTAGAGTCTAATACCCAATACTCTCTCTTCCTTTCCAAAGAGCATAGTAGTACATCTCCTTCTTCTGAAGAATAGGTGATATTTGCTTCAGTCTTATTTTCTAGTTCCTTCTTCTAGGATTGGCATTGATTTTTTTAGTGTCCATTCTTGCCATAATTCCAACACTCGATCTACCTTTTGCTCTGACAGTTGTTGGAATTTCCTAGAGATCATGATTTGGATCGTCTGCTTCTCGATCTTCCACAATTATAAGGAAAATTTCTATTTTGGTTTCTGCCCCTAGTCTGTTTCTTACCTTGTGTGACCAAGGTGCACCCTTGGGAGTTAACGATTGGCTTTCTCAGGGTCTCAATATTCTGTAGTCAAGTCATCACTCTCAGAGGAATGGTGTATTCCCAAGTGGGGGTGAATTGGAAATTTAAAACTTTCTAGGTTAATTTGTCTCTATTTTAGGATCCCTTATCAATATTTCACAACCTAGGGTCTATCTAATCAATTACCAATTCCATAGATATTGAGATATGCGAGTATTTAAATCATACACATCAGTTTAAATATAAACATGTAAGTGTTGTAAAGTAAAGAGTATAGGGAAGAGAATAACACAGTATTTATTATCGGGGTTTGCCCAATCCTATCTACATCCCCACCTTAAGCCAGTAGCTCAAAGATTCACTATATGCTCACTTAATTAGGCGGAGCGACGCCATTTACACTCTCCTTATAGGGCGAAGACTCTCTAGCTCAATTACGAGGCTGAGCCACAACCAGTTGTCCTTACGAGGCGGAGTCACCTCAGCTCACCTAATCGAGCTAGAGCCAAACCAGTATCTCCTTGCGAGGCGGAGTCTCCTCAACTCAATTACCAAGCTGAGGCAAACTGGTACACCATACAGGATGGTGACTTCCTCTTCAGGCCACGCCTAGAATACAAGGATATCAAATTTTTGTACAATAGAAATGTTCTCAAAATAAGCAGATGTGTACAACAATACAGATCTAGATGCACTTTCGTATGATATGAGTTCAAGCTCAGTAGAGTAGGCGATTTTCTCAATATAATTTTCGCAATCTTTGAATAAAAAATATATATGATGAATACTCAAAGATTAAAACCCTAATAAATATTTCTCCAAAATATTTTTCAATGAAAAGTGTAGGAGAACCTAGGGTTTTGCCTTCAATAATATTTTGCTAAAAAAAAAAAATGATCTTTGATGTGAGGTGAAATATGCAATAAGAACTTCAAAGATCTAAATGTCACTAATATTTTCTCCAACAAAGATTTAGTAATGAAAAGCATTAGGAGAAGTTAGGTTTTTTGCTTGAAAATATTTTTGCAATAAATATAATATGAGCTTTTGAATCTTGCAATAGATGTGCAAAGATTCACAAGCTATAAAAACAAGTTCTCCCCAAAGATATTTATCAAGGCAATATTTGGGAGAAACTCTAAGCTTACTCTCAAAATAATTTCAAATGAATGCTTAAGTGAGAGTAAATGCTTTTGATGTTAAACTAAATTCCCAAACAAGGAGAAATCAAATGCTCTCTTACAAAAATATTTTCAAATAAATAAGTATAAGAGAGTATGAATCAATAAAGCACAAAAATATTTAGAGAATTTTCTATCTAAGCATTAGTTAATAAATAGTTATGAGGGGGTATTTATAGAATCTTGAAAAAATATGACTGTTAGGGACACGCTGGGCATTTCTTAATTTGTTTAATAAAAAATTAATTGTGTTTAAGCGCTGAAATTATGAGCAATTCGAGAAGGTCGGTCAACTAACGAAGACGCCTGTCGGTTGACCACAAGCCAAAAATTTGAATTTCTACAAGGCTCGGTCTACTGAGGAAGAGGTCGGTCGGCTGACCTTGGTGATTCCCCATTCCTTCGTAGGTTCGGTTGGCTAGATTGATTATCGGTCGACTGAATGAATAGTGCAAGTCGGCTAAGCCATTTTAAGCCTAAATGGCCGGTCGGCTGGGGCTACTCTATAGGGCCAAAATATGCTAGTCAATCGACTGAGTGGTCTCGGTACAATTTTGGTCGGTTGACGAAGGCATTCAAATCAAGCCATTTATATAGGGTGGTTGTAACGACCTGAAAAATCTATATATATACATATATTCAAAATAAAATAAATTGTAAAACATAACATTATGTCATTCCTATATAATCTGCTATAACATCTTAGAGCCCACGTGAGCATTGAGGAAACCTGATTATATTACACACCTACGTAGCGAAAAAACATAAAACTGTCCATCCATATAAACAATACTAGAATTTTAGTAACTCATCCCAACCATACACACATTTATATATACATCACCCCAGTATCATCTACTCAAAAATACTTTCCCCTGTATACACTTACCCAGAAAATAAGGTAGTGTACTCGCCTTCTCAATCTGCGAGCCTGATCCGCTCGCCTAACTGGACCACCTAAAAAATATTAAATCACTAGGATGAGACAACGCTCAGTAAAAGGAAATATACTATTACTAGTGTGTGGAGACTGAGTTTCATAAATACTATACTGACAATATCTGAAACTGTAAAACCTGGTAAAACAATATACAATATAACTTGCATCTATCATAGTTTAAAGTATAGCTATAATATCTGAGTTTTCCACTTTTCATACTTCTAGTATCACACTATATCTGCTGATTTTCTGTGAATCTGTATACATATACATAACTGAGATGTTTACCTTGGAAAACTGTACGTCATGATTTAATCCCTCAAGATAGGGTTGTGCAGACCGTAGGCAGGACTTTATCCTAGTTGGCCTACCAAGTAACTCAATTGTAACTCTACCAATCCTTAGCCCGGCCAAACTGCAACCTTCCCTAGGCACAAAACTAGTAACTACCACATCAAACCGGCCACCTCGACCCAGTTTTTTGGGGAGTCTGCAATCCCTCCAGGCACAGTTGACAGAAACCTTCCACACATTATCTAAGATGTGTGGTTGCACTCTAATCTTGTAATAGCAATGGTACTGTGCTCTAATAACTAAATATTTATTGAATTGATTCATTAGAGTCTGATACTATACAGTACTGATATACATAATTATCTTTCTGTTTCATCATGATTCCAAAATAACCATAACACGGAAAGCTAATCCTAAATATACTGTAACATCTGTACTGTGTAAACTGTAATACCATAGTGTTATGGAAAATAACCATAACATCGGAAACTGATATGAAAATACTGTATTATCTAAGTTGTATAAACTATAATAACTTAGTGTTGTGGTTTTAGTATTTCGGAAAATCATGGTAATCTACATATGATGTAAAATATCTATCTGTATAAACACTATAATTCATACTCTTGTAAAATCTGATAGAACATATCTCTACATAATAATATAAATCAGACCAATCTAAAAACTGTATTGTTTTTGCACTATTCTAATAAGGTCTCATAACCATATTTCTATTTAGATACTATAAAACATTATAATCTGGAAACTGTATATTTCACATACTGATCTAATACTGTCTCATGCCACACAATTAGATAAATAAATATCTCATATACTGATATTGTATTTTCTGATATACAAATAATTTCTTAACTAAATAATAATCTTGAAAACATATAATTTATTAATAAATATTCTAACATTCCTAGCACAACATATTTCCCTTCTCTAATTAACTTGGAGGCTCGCCTCTAACTCTACCCTCACGCCCTCGGCGTACCAATCTCAAAATCCTGCAATAATACATATATACAAATTCCTCAGTAAATCATTGAATTTTCCTAGAAAATTATTTCACTCGTATTTCTTAAACTTGCCTATTCACAATTTATAAAACTTTAATATACCTGGGCTCCAAGAAAAATATATATACTGGGGTCCTCAACCCATGCCTGTAGAGTCCCAAAAACACCTTAACCCTGAAAATATAACACCCTAATTTTACTTAAAAAAAAACCAGCATATTCTCATATAATACAAAATTTGGACACAAATAAGTCTACTAATACTAAAAATACCTAAATAATCTACTTACCATGATTTTGGGATGGTTCCCAAACTTCCCAAATTGAAATTTTGCTCCAGCTAAGTTGTAAAAAATCTCCCCAGGATCACCGTAGTGGCTTCTGATCATCGAACCGGGGAGAGATGGAGCCGTATTTATAGAGAGAAGTGAGAGAAATTGAGTTAGAGAGAGAAAGAAAGTTCATAAAATGAATTTTTCAGCTGAAAAACGGTTTTGGGGCTATATATAGAGTGTTGTCCACGTGGCCTCGTCGACGAGCCATGTCTCCTTGTCGACGAGTACAAGAAAGGAGTTCATCGACGAACACCTAACCCTCGTCGACGAGTTTCAGGCCCCGAAATAGCCCCTCGGTAAACTCTTGTCAATGTTACCTAGAAGCCACTCATCGACGAGCTCTCTGCATTCGTCAACGAGACCCTGCTGAACCCCCTTGAAAAATTTCTCTTCTCTCTCTTTTCTTAATTATTTAATTCCTATAAGTATCCGGGTTAATACATTCTCCCCTCCTTATAAAATTTCGTCCTCGAAATTTACTATCTATATTGAACACCATCCATTGAGGAAAATGACCTACTTATTTTATTAATTTCCCTCACTTATTGCAGAAGAATACTGTAGTTACATAAGCAGTTCTGGGAGATTACAAATATACTCATAAAAGAAAATTTTCTCCCAAAACCAAAACACTTTCTACCTTATAACCTAAAATATGACTACACATTCATCACTCTGTACTGAATAAAATAAAACTGTTGTTATCTGAACAATACTGATTCTTATTGTACCCCACTAAATAGGTGTGAGTATTTCTGTTTGATTTCCTCCTTAAGCTCCCACGAAGCTTCCTCTATGGTAGGATTTCTCCACAGGACTTTTAGTAACTAAATTTTCTTGGTGCGCAATTCCTGTTCCTTCCTATCTAAGATCTGCACTTGTGCTTCCTCATATGCCAGTGAATCTCTAAGCTCTATCTCTACATAACTGATCATGTGGGATGGGTCTGGGATGAATTTGCTCAGCATGGAAACATGAAATAGGTAATGTATTCTAGATAGATCTAGTGGTAAAGCTAGCCTGTAGGCAACTGACCCCACTCTTTCAAGTATCTCAAATGGGCCAATGTACCTAGGGCTCAGCTTACCCTTCTTCCCAAATCTTATAACTCCTCTCAATAGATCTACCATAGAAAATACTCGATCTCCAACATCAAACTCTAATTCTCGGCGGTGGGTATCTGCGTAGCTTTTCTACCGACTCTGAGCTGCACTAATTCTATCTTTAATAAGCCGGACTTTATCATACGCTTGCTGCACCAACTCTAGTCCCAACACTCGCCTTTCTCCCACTTCATCCCAGTATAATGGAGAACGACACCTCTTACCATATAAATCCTCGTATGGTGTCATCCCAATGCTAACCTGATAGTTGTTATTGTATGCAAACTCGACCAGTGGCAAATACTTGATCCAACTACCCCTAAAATCTAATACACATGCACACAGCATATCCTTAAGTATCTGAATCATCCTCTTTGTTTGCCCATCAGTCTGGGGATGAAAAGTTGTGCTGAATGCTAATTGTGACCCCATAGCCTCCTGAAAACTCTTCCAAAACCGTGACATAAATTAGGGGTCACAGTCTAAGACTATGTATACTAGCACACCATGGGAGTGAACTATCTCCTGAATATATAATTCTGCTAGCCTGTCCATAGAATAGTTGACTTTGATAGGGGTGAAGTGAGCGGTCTTCGTTAATCGATCTATGACCACCCAAATAGCATTTTGTCCCTATCTCGCTGGCGGTAGCCCTATTACAAAATCCATAGAGATGTGATCCCTTTCCACTCAGGGATGTAGAGTGGCTACAACTGCCGTATGGGTCTTTGGTGCTCAGCCTTTATTTGCTGGCACATTAAGCACTGCTTTACGAATTCAACAATCTCCTTCTTAATGCCACTCCATAAGAAGAATTCTTGTAGATCCCGATACATTTTTGTACGACCTAGATACATGGTGTATAGGGATCTGTGTGCCTCCATAGTCCTCCTAATCTCAGTATCTGCAAGAACGCAATGTTTGGTACGGAACCGTAGGGCTCTGTCATCTAATATGCTGAAATCCTCCTCCTATCCGTATTGCACTTTCTATATCAACTATGCTAGTTTTGGATCAGTTCTCTAGTTGGCTTTAATCCTTTCTTGCAATGTAGGCAGTAACACGAGGTTGGCAATGAATTTCTAGTGATCACCCTCTATTAGCTCCACGCCTAATCTCTCCAAATCCATTTTGATAGGGCACTGAATCTCCACTGCTGACACCGCTGCTCCTGCTATTTTTCTGCTCAGTGTATCAGCCGCCACATTTGCTTTCCCTGGGTGGTAGCTGATAGTACAATCATAGTCTTTGATAAGCTCCAACCATCTTCTCTACAGCATATTCAAATTTTTCTGGGTGAAGAAATACTTTAATCTTTTATAATTAGTGAAAATCTCGCATTTCCCACCATAAAGATAGTGCCTCCAGATCTTTAGAGCATACACCACTGCTGCTAACTCTAAGTTGTTGATTCTACGAGTCCAATCCAGTTTTGATAATGACAAATCACTTGGTATTTGATTTGTGCATTGAGTTTGTGAATAGGATATATATTGAGCATGCACGGAAGGATAACGAGCCATGGAAGCCTTAAAGTAAAGCATATATATCTTGGTAAGATCCATGGAACTCAAAGAGTACGAGAATCAAGATGCAAGCAGCAAAGTTCAAGAACATCTTGGGAATGGGTACTTAGAACTCATGTATTTACATTTTTGTATGATTTAATTTGAGGCTCAACATATACCCTAGAATGACTTTAGGATTCATGCATTTTATGAACATCATTAGGGGATGTTCATGGACTTAGAAATATTATTAAAACCTTGGAAAATGTTTTTATAAATGAGCCAAGAAAGAAAGCAAAGTAGATTTTTAAGTTAGAAAGGAAAAATTGAGAAAAAGGGCACTTCGGTAGCCTGAACTCAACTTTAGCCGCCTGAAGAATTTCTTTAGGAGCCTGAAGATTAAGTTCGGTAGCTTGAAGATTTAATGGTGAAACACAGAATCAGACCGAGGCACTTCGGTTGCCTGAACTTGGACTTTAGGAGCCTGAACTCGCCACTTTAGGAGCCTGAATCCCACTTCAGTTGCCTGAACTCGCGAGAAAGCTTAAAAATCTGATTTTTATTAAAAGGACTTGTGAGCTATTTCTTTGATCCAATGGTTGAGATCAATTCTAAGGGTAAGTCACTATATATACATCATCTAAACCCTAGTGTATGAGCTAAGACAAAAGAGAAGATCAACGTAAAGAGAAGAATACATATTATTGAAAGAATATTGAGAAACTTGCTCTTATTGCTATACGATTGCCTACACTTCAACTTCTACTCATTGAGCTTGGGAAAATCAACTCAGAATCTCGAAGGGAACTCATTTACTCATCTGGTTTTTCATTCTAGTATTGAGGTTTGATCATTCAAGTTAATATTTTCAAGAGTTTCTCATCTCATCACTTGTGATTGAATATCATTAGAGAGATTGATCTTGAGTGTGCATATACATATAAAAATTGTTTTTGACAAGATCATTACTTGAGAAAGGTTTTAGCTATTGGTTGAATAGTTTTTGATTCAAGAGTATATCTATTTTTCAAAGAGCTTATTATTGCAAAATCTATTTTTGAATATTCGATAAGAGGTTGATCTTGTGTGTGTATATAGTAAATCATTTTTCAGAAGATTACCACTTGAGAAGAGCTTTAGTTATTGATTAAATATTCTTGGTTCAAGTGAGTTTTTTATTCAAAGAGTTGATATTTTTAATATAACAAATCTACTTATTTGATTATCCTTAGTGTACATAACAATATATTATTGAGGGATATTTTTTGAAATATATGACATTGGGTTTTTGATTTTGGGTATACATATCATATATATATATATATATATATATATTTGCATATTACAAAGATCGTGTTATGATTGGATATATGAAGGAAAGCATTTTGATTTTGATTAATTAAATATTCAAGATAAATCTTTTGATAAGTTCACATTAGATATATTTGTGCATTTTACAAAGTGAACTAGAACCTTAATATACCCCAAAGCGTTTTTAAATATATCTTTACTTGGGAGTTTTTGATAAAAAAGGATTTGTGTGTTGAAACATATCATACATAAACGATTGTATCGTTTCATATATTCTGAGCTTCAAATTTAATCATATGTTAATGTATTAGGAATTTTAATTGTACTCACGAGCTTTTGTTTGGAAGCAATTTTGAGTGTCTTATAGATTTCATTGTATTCACGGTTCAGCTTGTGAACCGAGTTTGAGGAGAGAGTTATATCTCTTGTAAGTTGCGGATTAGGAGGGAGTTGAACCTCTTATAAGCAGCGGATTAGGAGGAAGTTGTACCTCTTGTAAGCATCGGATTAGGAGGGAGTTATACCTCTTGTAAGCAGCGGAGTAGGAGGGAGTTGTACCTTTTGTAAGCAGCAGATTGTAAGGGAAGCTCCGTCCCAATTTAAGGAGCAGAGATTATAGTGAAATCCTTGAGTGGGTTACTCAAGGCGAGGACGTAGGCCGACTTGGCTAAACCTCATAAAAATTGCGTTTGTCTTCTCTCTTCCCTTAACTCTTTATTTTCCGCGTTTCACTTTATTATTCATATTGCATATGTATGTTGAATAGCTCTACACACATTTAATTGGGTAAAAAGAACTCATTGATAAAATCAATTTAAGTTAGTCATAAATCCCAGCAATTGATTTGGTAAATATACAAATAGGGATTAAGTGGTAAATAGGTTCAAAGAATTTTTAAAATACCCAATTCACCCCCCTCTTGGGATTACACCTAAATCAACATAGGTCATGCACAGGATAATTCTTTTCATATTCGTTAAGTTGTTTAGATGCATAGGCGATAACTCTTCCATGCTGTATTAACACACATCCGAGTCCTTTCAAAGATGTATCACTTTATATCACAAATTCATCCTCCCCTGATGGAATAGACAGTACCGGCGTAGAGACTAACTGCCAGTTTAACTCCTGAAGGCTTTGCTCACAATCATCGGTCCAATCAAACCTTACATTTTTCCTCAAGATTCGTGTCAATGGACCCAATAATCTGGAAAAACCATCCACAAAGCGTTGGTAGTAGTCTGCCAAAACCAGAAAACTCTTGACCTCCTGGACATTTCCTGGCCTTACCCAACTCACCACTGCCTCAATCTTACTTGGGTCAACTGATATATCGTCCCTAGATATCACATGCTCGAGGAAAGTAACCTGCCTCAACCAGAATTCACATTTCTTCAACTTCGCGTAAAGCTTCTTTTCTCTTAATACATGCAATACCAGCCTCAAATGATGCTCGTGCTCCTCAAAACTCTTTGATTAAACCAGTATATCATCTATAAAAACCACAACGAACTAGTCTAGATATTGATGGAACACCCGATTCATAAGATCCATAAATAATACTGGTGCATTAGTCAACCCGAATGGCATTACCAAGAACTCGTAGTGCCTGTATCTGGTTCGAAATGTTGTCTTTGATACGTCCTTTGCCTTGAATTTCACCTGATGATAACCTGATCGAAGGTTAATTTTATAGTAGACCTAGGTCCCCTAGAGCTAATCAAATAAGTCATCAATCCTAGGAAGTGGATAATTATTCTTGACTGTTAATTTGTTTATCTCCTTATAATCTATACACATCCTCATGGTCCCATCTTTCTTTTTCATGAATAAGACTCAAGCTCCCCAAGGCGACACGCTAGGTCTAATAAACCCTTTATCCAACAATTCTTGTAACTGATCATTCAATTCCTTCAATTTAGTTGGAGCCATACGATATGGTGTTTTAGACACTGGTGCCAACCCTAGTAGTAGATCCACTTTAAATTCAATCTCTCGGTCTGGTGGTAAGTCAGGTAACTCTTCAGAGAAGACATCTAAAAATTCTCTAACCACTAGAATGTCAGCCTGTTTTAATTCTTCCTTTGGTAGCTCTTTTATGTAAGCTACATATCCTTGGCATCCACCCTGAATCGGTCTCCTCACTTGAATAGATGACATAAGTTCTTGTGAGTCACGCACACGTGAACCCACAAATCTATATTCTTGCTCACCTGAGGGTCTGAAAATCACTTTTTTTTTATAACAATCTATGCTGGTGTGATTAGCTGTCAGTTAATTCGTGCCCAATATTACTTTAAATCTTGGCATATCTAGTATCACAAGATTAGCTGGTAGCACTTTCCCCAAAATGGCCGCTGGAAACTTTCTAAGTACCCTCCTACACCTCATAATAGATCCAGTCGGCATAGATACCAACAACTCAACATTTAACAATTGTACTCCTATCCCAGCCACTTTAACATACCCCGACGATATAAAGAATGGGTGGCACCTGTGTCAAACAAAACAACAAATTTATATGCAAAAATAGTAAGTATACATGTGACAACGTCTCTAGCAGTTGCAACATCTCTCGGTGTCAATGCATAAACTCTCGCCGATGCAGTGTTCATCAGTTGGCCTCCACGAGGCGCCTGCTGTCATCCACCCCAACCTGATCTGGGAGCTAGTGCATAGATCGGTGGTCCCCAACATTGATAATAGACATTCTCACCCAATCAGCACTTGCCCTAATGTCTCCATCCACACCTGGGGCAGGTAGGATAAATCTGCCCTCCCTAATATCCACTGTGTCCTATCGCCTTCCTTTGACCCCCACTAGTGCCGCCTCCTCTCTATGGACCCTGACTAGACCAAATTTGAAATTTCAGAGGTGTGGGCTTTTTCCTCTAGCTCGATCCTCCTACATCTTCCTGCGCATTCTTCTCTGCTACCGTGGCTCTATCAACCAACTCAGAAAAATTCTATATCTTTAATATTGCCACCTGCCTGTATATATCTCGCCTCAATTTTCTATTGAACATCCTAGATTTCTTAGCTTCATTTGGAACAATACAAAGGCAGAAGCGCGACAACTCAATGAATCGCATCGCGTACTACTAAATCGTCATCGATCCTTGGGATAGGCTCAAAAATTCCTGTACTTTAGCCTCTCTAACTATGGCGGGAAAATATCTATCAAAAAATATCTCCTTGAATTAGCTCTAAGTCATATCCATAGGTGTGGGCCTCTGTTCCTCTAACAACTTCGTAGCTACCCACCATCTCTTAGCCTCGCCTATCAACTTATATGAGGCATAAAGAACCCATTGCTCATCGGTGCACTGGAGCACCGTAAGTATTTTCTTGATTTTCTACACCCAGTTTTCAGCAGCTATAGGATCATCTCCTCCTAAAAATGTTGGAGGATTCATCTTTGTGAACTTTTCTATCGTGCATCTCTAAACTATAGAGGGACCTCTCTGCTCCTTGGAGCTCCGGGCAATCTCAACCATGACCTGCTAAGCTACACTGCATAAAACAGCATCTGAATCCCCGCCTCCTGCACCAGAAGGCTTTGCTCTATCGTTGCCACTAGCATGGGCGCTACTACCTCCAAGATCCATCCTACAATGACGTAAAATTATCCTAAGAATCCAAACCTTATTATACTATTCTATCTAAAATACCCCACACTTCCTATCACTAATTTAAGGTATAATCCTACCATATCGAAATAGAAATCGATGATAGTTTACTATGGTTTTCCTGAAATCGTCACCCTAGGAAAATTACAGAAACCACCTCGAAAATCTGCCTCCAAACCACAGAATAGAACCATAAATTCTCATCCTAATTCTCCAACATTAACTCCTGGATATCCTATTCCACTCTTCTTAAAATTCTATTCCTATATTCTAGTATTGTTTTCCGTTGTACTCTAGAGTTTGCAGAGCCTAACAACCTTGGCTCTGAAACCAAACTATAACAACCCGAAAAATCTATATATATATATATACATATTAAAAATAAAATAAATTGCAAAACATAACATTATGTCATTCCTATATAATCTGCTATAATATCTTAGGCCCCAAGTGAGCACTGAGGAAACCTGATTATATTACACACCTATGCAGCGGAAAAATATAAAATTGTCCATCCATATAAACAATACCAGAATTTTAGCAACTCATCCCAACCATACACACATATATACACATCACCCCAGTATCATCTACTCAAAAATACTTTCTTCTGTATACACTTACCCAACAAATAGGGTAGTGTACTCGCCTTCTTAATCTGCGAGCCTAATCCGCTCGCCTAATTAGACCACCTAAAAAATATTAAATCATTGGCATGAGACAACGCTTAGTAAAAGGAAATATGCTATTACTAGTGTGTGGCGACTGAGTTTCGTAAATACTATACTGACAATATCTAAAACTGTAAAAACTGGTAAAACAATATACAATATAACTTGCATCTATCATAGTTTAAAGTATAACTATAATATCTAAGTTTTCCATTTTTTCATACTTCTAGTATCATACTATATTTGCTGATATTCTATAAATCTATATACATATACATAACTGAGATGTTTACCCTGGAAAACTGTACATCATGATTTAAACCCTCATGACAGGGTAGTGCGGCCCATAGGTAGGACTTAATCTTGCTTGGCCTACCAGGTAGGTCAACTATAACTCTTCCAATCTTCAGCCCAGCCAAACTGCAACCTTCCCTAGGCACGAAACTGGTAACTACCTCATCAAACCGGCCACCTCCACCCAGTCTTATGCGGAGTCTGCAATCCCTCCAGGCACGATTGACAGAAACCTTCCACACATTATCTAAGATATGTGGTTGCACTCTAATCTTATAATAGCAACGGTACCGTGCTCTAATAATTAAATATTTATTGAACTAATTCATCAAGGTCTAATACTATATAGTACTGATATACATAATTATCTTGCTGTTTCATCATGATTCCAAAATAACCATAACACTGAAAGCTAATCCTGAATATACTGTAATATCTGTATTGTGTAAACTGTAATACCATAGTGTTATGGAAAATAACCATAACACTGGAAACTAATATGAAAATATTGTATTATCTGAGTCGTATAAACTATAATAACATAGTGTTGTGGTTTTAGTATTTTGGAAAATCATGGTAATCTACATATGCTGTAAAATATCTATCTATATAAATATTGTAATTCATACTCTTGTAAAATCTAATAGAACGTATCTTTGCATAAAAATATAAATCATACCAATCTGAAAATTGTATTGTTTCTGTACTGTTCTGATAAGGTCTCATAACCATATTTCTATTTAGATATTATAAAATATTATAATCTGGAAACTATATATTTCACATACTGATCTAGTACTGTCTCATGCCACACAACTACATAAATAAATATCTTATATACTGATACTGTATTTTATGATATACAAATAATTTCTTAACTGAATAATAATCTGGAAAACATATAATTTATTAATAAATATTCTAACATTCCTAACATAGTATATTTCCCATGCCTAATTGATTGGGAGGCTTGCCTCCAACTCTGCCCTCACTCCCTCGGCATACCAATCTCAAAATCCTGCAATAATACATATATACAAATTCCTCAGTAAATCATTGAATTTCCCTAGAAAATTGTTTCACTCATATTTCTTGAACCTGCCTATTCATAATTTCTTAAACTTTAATATACCTGGGCTCTTGGAAAAATACATATACTGGGGTCCTTAACCCATGCCTGCAAGGTTCCAAAAACACCCTAACCCTGAAAATATAACACCCTAATTTTACTTCACAAAACACTAGCATATTCTCATATAATACAAAATCTGGACTCAAATAAGCCTGCTAATACTAAAAATACCTAAATAATCTACTTACCTTGATTTTGGGATGGTTCCCAAATTGAAATTCTGCTCCAGCTAGGTGGTAGAGAATCTCCCCAGGATCACCGTGATTGCTTCTGATCGTCGAACCGGGGAGCGACGGAGCCATATTTGTAGAGAGAAGTGAGAGAAACCAAGTTAGAGAGAGAGAAAGTTGATAGAATGAATATTTTTGCTGAAAATCGTTTTTGGGGCTATATAGAGAGTGTTGTCCACGTGGCCTCATCGACGAGCCACGTCTCCTCGTTGACGAGTACAAGAAGGGAGTTTATCGATGAACACCTAACCCTTGTCGACGAGTTTTAGGTCCCGAATTAGCCCCTCGGTAAACTCTCGTCGATGAGATACGGGTCCCTGTCAATGTTACCAAGAAGCCACTCGTCGAAAAGTTGTCTGCATTCTTCGACGAGACCCTGCTGAACCCCCTTGAAAAATTTCTCTTCTCTCTCTTTTCTTAATTATTTAATTCCTATAATTATCTAGGTTACTATAGTGGTCGACTGGGCATATTTTCTCATTGTGGGGCTGGTTGACCGAGGTCAGTTAAAAACCCAAGTTTTAGCTTTATTTTGACCCTAAAGCTTTTTCAAAAAAACTTTGTATGATTTTAGCTTTTATGGAAAGGATTTTTTTATTAGAGTTTAGGTGCCTTAAGGTTTGTCTATGGTTGTTTGAGCTTTTCATTCACATCATGCGAGACATGCAATTATTACAGAGCCATCTAAACTAAATGCATTTACAATTCAAATCAAATATGTCTTCTTCTTCTTCACTCTTATTTTTTTCATGGAATACGTCACGTGATATAAGCTTTAAGTCCTTCATGGCTTCCATTTTCTTTCCCTTATGTGTGTGCTCAAATGTAAACCTGTTCAAGCACTTAAATACACACATAAGATATGAGTGCTTTGTCACCATCAAAACGGAGATCAAACTAAAAAAGTCAACCATCTCCCCCTTCTTGATGATGACAAACACATGGGAGCAAAATGGGTTAAGCCTGAAAAGGCTTCCCCTAACAATATGCATTCTTAAAAAAAATAAGCAGTGTAGATCAAACATTTTTAAGAAAGAAGAAATTTCATTTAACATGCATTTAGATTTTGCATTAAAGCATAGATGTTTGCCCCTCAGATATTTACCCTAAGAATTTTTTTTGGCATTTTGCTCAAGAAACCTCTCCCCCTTCTGGCATCAGCAAAAGGGTTAAGTTAAGTATAAAAGTATTTGTTCATTAAAAAAAAAAAAAACAACTTAGCTTGAAAAAAATAACTCTCCCCCATTTTGAAATAACTTTTATTTTGTTTAAACAACTCTCTCTCTTTTTGGTATAAGATTTGGGCATAGAAACTAGTTTTATGATTGTTTAAAATATTTGGAATTTTTGCACACAAAATAGTAAAACTGGTCATTAAAAGATTAAAAATGACATGATGAATGTGGCTAGACTAGAAATATCCACAAACCATTTCAATTTACACAATACATCAGACCTGCAAAAGATTGGAATTTGAAGCATGCGGCATATGACAACTAAGTATAGGTTTGAGTATAATTTTAGTCTAACTAGTTTGCGTGCATTTTCGTATATAATCAACGAACCAATTATGCATTATATATATCCCCTTTTGATATTTTCAAAAAGTGTTGGGGATGATGCTTGCTGAAAAAGAAACTTTAAAAATCATGCAAGCTCAAGCAAGCAATGTTTTTCTGGTTAAGCATCGAAGAACAATTCATAATATGACCAAAAAAATACTACCATATAGATCTCCTAAGGATGTGGCAATTTAAATCAAGATCATATGACTACACATATGATTGTGGCTAAACAACATGCTTCAAATTAACATTTTCAATAAAGTCATCATACTTTAATGCACATGCCACATTATGTTCAATAGATATCTAAGCATAAGAATGGATGAGCACAGCAAAATAGAAATTTCATTTCAAGAGCTCCCCCTATCAATCTGAATACTTTCTTAGATGTTGTGAATTGCTTATACTAATTAAAGACTAATTTCGCTAAGCCTAGTATTATAAGCCATCATTTAAAATCTTTTAAATTAACCATACTGATTATTTATCAATTATATTCTGATCAGTATAGTCGTCCCTATAGGCCACAAATGCATTAGAGAAAAGATATTAAGGCATGATTTTGTGCTTATGACCAAGATTAATCCATATCTAAACATAGAGCTTTAAGAGCCGAATATGATGTTCTAGGTTTTTTAGAAGAGCCCCAATATTCAAAAAGCGAAACATGATGCAAGTGAGTCCTTTATGCTCTTTCTTTAGGGATGGAGCTCAGCTCCCTTGAATATTTTCAAGCATGCATTTTCAACTAAGGATGAAGATCAATTTTCTTTTGATATTCACTTATCCTTTCAAAAATACTTTAGCATGCATCATATCATAATTTTGATTTCGAAAAAATTTAACAAAATTTTGGCAGCATACCATCTATAAATAGAACATTTTCCTATCCTGCATCACCAGATATCCTAGGAGTTTCTACAGCATGCAATGCACAAGTCACTGTATCAGCCATGCAAGTGGTATTCAATTCAATCAGCATGCAACTCCTAGGTCCACTACCAGCATGCAATACAAAATACTGCATCAACCTTGCAGTTGGCATTCCATAAAAATAGCATGCAATCCTGTAGCTCAAATCACAGTTCATACAAAATATAAACCATCCATCAAGAAATTTAATTATTCAGTACATTATGGATAGTAATCTACAATGTTCTTATAAGTGCATACATGCATAAACTACGATCATGGGGGCATTTAATTTATCGTCATGAGATTCTTGACAAGAATGCTCCCTCTTAGTTATGCACTCTATCATCTCTTATGCCTTTTTCATTTCACAAGTTCTTAGCCAAGTGCCTTAGATTTTCAATTATTTAAGCTTGGCTTTACATGCTTTGTCTTAGAGGACCAAAAAGTCACAATAAATATCTCTTTAAGTGTACTAAGCCAATTTCTCCTCTATTTTTATGAGGTACAACATGGGAGAGGCACAAGATTGAATGGCTTAAAATTTTAACTGCATGTGCATAGGTCTCCTTCAAATTTACGCATACATCTAGATTGAAACCTAAAGGAACCATTTTAGCCATTTTGTAACGCCTTGATTTTAAAATAATTTTTTTGCATAAAATATTATTACTCTAATAATTCTCTAATACCATAACACTGTCAAAGTTAACCCAGACCCATAAGTACCAGGGATTTACCCGTTTATACATACATATTACCTAAGCAGTGGAATCAAAATACGCTTACATATATATACAATACCAGAGTCTCACTGTTTCTACATATGCATATATATACCCCAAAAATCCATCATGAGTTTGACCCGATTACTTACCCTGCAATTGGGTAATACCTACGAACTCCTCTATCGTGGAGCACGCTCCACTCGTCTGTCAAGATTTCCTGAAATATTCGTAATGCTCAGGTGAGACACCTCTCAGTAAGGGAAACAGACCAATATTAGTGTGTGGTAATGTGAGTATTATCATACTATAAACATATACTGCAAATAACGTAACTGTAATATATACACATTTTAAGCTGTAACTGATATCATATGAAAATCTCTACTTTTAAACATATAATATCTCAATGAATTTTCATATCTTAAAATTCATCTGTTAAATCTGTATTTGCTGAAATTATACCCTGGATGTAAATCTATGTATCATGACTCCACCCCTCACGATCCGGTTTGTGCGGCCCGTAGGCTGGACTTAACGTTAGTTAGCCTACCAGGTTAAGTCAAACATAACATAACTATGCACGATTGCTCACCTAACCTGGCCTGCCCAACCTACTACACCGACAACCTGTAGGGGCTAGTAACACAGTGGGTATCCTACTACACAGCCTACACTTCCGTGCTAATTAGCCATCGACCCACATTTCCTGAACATTGTGGTTACACTGTTGGCTATACCCAATCTAGTCCGCCCAACCTACTCACCGACAACCTTTGGGGGTCCCACTCAGTGGGTATCCTACTACACCGATCTGATTAACTAGCTACGGTATCGTGCTCTTAATATATGTAACCATTCGAATTCTGTTACTAGACAATACATTTCACATAATATATTTTTGTTCATAAATGATATTTTCATATTTCTGTAATAAAATCTTGCTTTTACATATTTTCTGAATAAAAACTGTCATTTCATAATTTTTGAATAGATCATCATAATAAAACTGATCAAGGCATCCACGCCGGCTATCATATCTTGGCATCTACGTTCGCTATCATATCATAATATATTGGAAATATCTTTAACATCTGTACTGTCTATGATCTTCTAAAAAAATTACTGAAAAACCATACATATTCTTTGAAATAATAACATTTCTAACATACTGATATTACATTAAATTTATACTCATGTCACACGAGTGAGTACTATTTTGTATTATACCCTAACATGTTATAAAACCTATTTCCTCTTTTCAACACTAGTATTCCCAAAAATACATTAATTCATAAATAAATTCTTGAAAATACCTGACTTAATCTATTCCCTTACTTGATTCCTGTGAAGCCTATTAAAAGCCTTAAATCATGCCTACAGCGTTCAAAACTTCAAACTTTGAAATCATATTCGCCCCAGTTCACTCAACTCAAACCCCATTATAATAACATCTAACACATTTTCTGGGTTCCGAAATTTCCAAGTAAGCACATAAACCCTAAAATTACTTACTTACCCCAATTTTGGGATGGTGCCCATGATACTCCAATCAACATTCTGCCCTGGCTAAGTTGTAGAGAATCTCCTCGGGATCATCGTGGCAACTTCTGATCGTCAAAACAAGGAAGAATGGAGTCGAATCTGAAGAGAGAAGGAGGGAGCACTAAAATTTTAGAGAGAGAAACAGCAAAATCCTGAAACCCTCACTGAAAATGTGATTTTTGTGTATTTATAGACGGATGGCCATATGGCTTCATCGACGAGACACGTGGACTCGTCGACGAACCCATGAACCTCATCACCGAATTTGAAAGTTCAAAAACCATGCTCTCTATATCTCTTCATCGACAAGACACGTGTCCTCATCAACGGGTCAAAGAAGGCAGTTCGTCGACGAGCTCAAGGCACTCGTCGACGAAGCCTTGTAGTTTCCCCTTAAAAACTTCTTTTTTCCTTTATTAATTTCAACGAGTGCCTTGTAGTTTCCCCTTAAAAACTTCTTTTTTCCTTTATTAATTTCATAATTTAAATTTTCTAGGTCTCTACATTCTCCCCTTCTTATAAGAATTTCGTCCTCGAAATTTGCTATTTATGCTATACACTATCCTCTGAGGAAAAAATTGCTACTTATTTTATTAATTACCCTCACTTATAATAGAAGAATACTGTGGTTACAATTATGGTTAAGGAAGATTACAAAAATAAACATAAAAGAAAATTCTCCTAAAACCAAAACACTACCTATTCTATACTCTAAAATACAACTTATACATTATTTACCCTGCACTGTATAAACGATACTGGTTTTATTAAACAATACTGACTTTATCTAAACTATTACCTTCCTTTTCCTAACTAATACTGATCCCCACTGGATAGATGTTGGTACTTCTGTCATATTTCCTCCTCAAGCTCCTATGATGCTTCCTCTATTGCATGATTTCTCCACAGTACTTTTACTAATGGAATTTCCTTAGTGCGCAACTCCTGTTCCTTTCTATCCAGAATCTGCACTAGTATTTCTACATATGTTAAGGTATCTTTAAACTCTATATCCTCATAGTTGATCACATGGGAGGGATCTAGAACTTATTCCCTTGATATAGAAACATGAAATACGTCATGAATCCTAGATAGAGCTGGTGGTAAAGTTAGCCTGTAAGCAACTGAACCCACTCTCTCAAGTATCTCGAATAGGCTAATAAACCTAAGGCTCAGCTTACCCTTCTTCCCAAACCTCATAGCTCCTCTTAGCGGTGCTACTCTAAAAAATACATGATCTCTCACATTAAACTCCAATTTCCAACAACAAGTATCTGCGTAGCTTTTCTACCAACTCTGAGCTACATTGATTAGGTCTTTAATAAGTTAGACTTTACTATACGCCTGTTGCACCAACTCTTGCCCCAAAACTCACCTTTCACCTACTTCATCCTAGTATAGTGGAGAACGACATCTCCTACCATATAATGCCTCGTAAGGTTCCATTCCAATGTCGGTCTAGTAACTGTTATTATACTCAAACTCAACCAGCAGCATATATTGGGTCCAACTACCCTTAAAGTCTAGCACACATGCTCAGAGCATATCTTCTAGTATCTGGATTGTCCTCTCTGTCTACCCATCCATTTGAGGATGAAATACGGTGCTAAAGGATAAATGAGACCCCAAAGCTTCCTGTAAACTCCTCCAAAATCTTGACGTAAATCATGGTTCTCGATCTGAAACTATAGATACCGGCACACCATGTAGTCGAACTATCTCCTGAATATACAGTTCCGCCAGCCTTGCTCATGGTATAGTTGACTTTAATAGGAAGAAAATGAGCAGTCCTCGTCAGCCAATCTACATTCACTCAAATGGAGTTCTGCCCATGCAATGTCGGCGGTAATCCTGTAATGAAATCCATGGAGATATGATCCCACTTCCACTCAGGAATGCGGAGTAGCTGCAACTGTCCTCCCGGTCTCTGATGCTCAGCTTTTACTTGCTGGCACGTCAAACACTACTCCATAAACGCTGCTATCTCTCTCTTCATACCACTCCACCAGAAAGACTCGGATGCTAAAATTTCCACTACTGATAGTGCTGCTCCCACTGATTTCCAGCTTAAAGCATCAGCCACCATGTTTGCTTTCCTTGGGTAGTAATTGATGGTGCAATCATAATCCTTAATAAGTTCCAGCCATCTCCTCTGCCTCACATTCAATTTTTCTGGGTGAGGAAATACTTCAAACTTTTATGGTTAGTGAAGATCACATATCTCCCACCATAAAGATAATGCCTTCAGATCTTTAGAGTATACACCACTATAGCTAACTCTAAATCATGTACCGAGTAGTTCTTTTCATACTCCTTAAGCTGCCGAGAAGCATAAGCAATAACCCTCCTATCCTGCATCAATACACACCTGAGTCCCTTCTATGACGCGTCACTGTATATAAAAAATCCATCATCTCCTAATGGAATAGATCATACCAGTGCAGTGAATAGCTGCTGCTTCAACTCCTGGTAGCTCTGCTTACACTCGTCGATCCATTCAAGCTTCATATTTTTCCTGGTAAGCCATGTTAATGGACCCGATATTTTGGAAAAAACTATCCACAAAATGCCGGTAGTACCCTGCCAGACCAAGGAAACTCCTGACCTCCTGAACATTTCCCGATCTCACCCACTTCACCACTGCTTCTATTTTTCTTGGATCTACCGATATGCCATCCCCGGTGATCACATACCCAAGGAAAGTGACCTGCCTCAGCCAGAATTCACATTTCTTGAATTTATTGTATAACTTCTTTTCTCTTAGTACCTGCAGTACTATTCTCAGATGATCTTCATGCTTTTCAAAGCTCTTAGAGTACACCAGTATATCGTCAATAAATACCACAAAAAACTAGTCCAAATATTGGTGGAACACCCGATTCATCAAATCCATAAACACTGCCGGTGCATTAGTCAATCCGAATGGCATTACCAAGACCTGGTAGTTCCCATACCTAGTTCGGAAAGTTTTCTTTAAAACATCCTCTACTTTAACTTTCACCGGGTGATATCTCGACCAAAGGTCAATCTTGGAGCAAACCTAGGTCCCCTGGAGCTGATAAAATAAATCATCAATTATGGGAAGAGGATATTTATTTTTAACTATCACTTTGTTTATCTCTCTATAATCAATGCACATCCTCATAGTCCTGTCTTTCTTTTTCATGAACAAAACTGGCGCTCCCCAAGGTGACATGCTAGGCCTAATAAACCCTTTATTCAACAACTCCTACAACTGGTCTTTCAATTCTTTCAATTCAGCTAGAGCTATCCTGTAGGGTGCTTTAGATATTAATACTGACCCTGGTAGTAAATCCACGGCAAATTCAATCTCTCGATTTGGTGGTAAACCAAGTAATTCCTCTGGAAAAACATCTAAAAATTCTCTGACTATTGGAATATCAACTTGTTTCAATTCTCTCTCTGGCATCTCTTTTATATAGGCTACACACCCTTGGCAACCATCCTAGAGTAGCCTTCTGTCCTGAATGGCTGACACAAATTGTGGCGAGGCGTGCACACGCGATCCCACAAATTTGAATCCCTGTTCTCCTGGGGATCTGAAGATCACTTCTTTCTTATGGCAATCAATGCTGGCATAGTTAGCTGTTAGTCAGTCCATACCCCATATTATATCGAATCCTTGCATTTTAACACTACAGGATTGGCTGGTAATATTTTCTCCTGAATGCCCACTAGATAGTTTTTAAGTACTCTTCCACATCTCACTACTGATCCAGTTGGCGTGGCTACTGACAAATCAGTATCTAGCAACTATGTCTCAACACCAATCAACTTGACATATCCCAATGATATGAATGAATGGGTGGCACCAGAGTCAAATAAAACAATAGCTTTATATGATAAAGCAATAATCATACCTATCACGACGTCTCCTGCAGCCTTAGCATCTCCCAACGTGCATAGACCCTCACTAGGGCTATGTTCCTTTACTAGCCGCCACACCTAGGTTCTTGGATATTCTCTCCAAATGGTCTGGGAGTAGGAGCAGTACTATACTGCATATGACAGTACCGTGCTACATGACCTGGTCCACCACATCGGTAGCAGACATTCCTCCTTACTCGACATTCTCCTCTATGTCTCTTTCCATATGTAGGACAAACTAGATATGCCTACTCACCCCGAACTTACCATCTCCCTGTCTCCTGCCTCGGAGCTCTATCGTAACTATCTCCCCTCCAAAGGCCTTGGCTGGACCCTGCCTAGAATCTTGGAGGCGTAGGTCTCTTCCTCTAACTCGACGTCTCCTTGTCCCTCTAACTACTCTCCTCTACTACTATGGCCCTGTCCACTAATTTATAGAAATCTTGCACCTTTAAGATTGCCACCTATCTATGGATGTCATGCCTCAGACCTTCTTCACCTTATCTAGAACGATGTAAGGAGCAAGGCGTGACAGCTCGACAAACCTTGCTGCATATTGCTGAACCGTCAATTGCCCCTGTCTTAGATTCAGAAATTCTACTATCTTAGCTTCTCTAACAGTAGGCAGAAAATAACGATCAAACAACATTTCATTGAATCAATTCCATGACATGATCACTAGTATGGGCCTCTGTTCCTCAAGCAACTTCACGGCTGTCCACCATCTCTTAACTGCACCTGTCAAGTTATATGTGGCATATAGGACCCTATATTCATCTGTGCAATGAAGCACTGCTAGTATTTTCTTAATCTCCTACATCTAGTTTTCAGCAATTGCAGGATCAATTCCTCTTGAAAACGCCGGAGGATTCATTTTAGCGAACTTCTCTATAGTGCAGCCCTAGTCTGTAGCTGGTCCTCCTAGGTCCTTTGAGCTTCGTGTGATCCTAGCTATAACATGTTGAGCCATACTATGCAGAATTGCATCTAAATCACCACCACTCGCACTAGAGGAGCCTCCACCATCATCACCACTAGTGTGAGTGCAGCTACCCCCAGGGTCCATCTTGAAAAGAAATAAACATAGTCCGAGGACCCTGTCTGCATAACATAACTAACATATTTATCTCACTAAAATCCCATATCTTCAATTAACCCAACGTCCTTATTCTCAATTTAAGATTCAGTCCAGTAATTGAGAAACAGAACCCATCAATAGTATGCTATGACTTTTCTGAAATCGTTATCCCAAGAAAGACACAAAAACCACTACAGAAATCCTACTTCCCGATCACGGAACACAACCTTAAATACTCATTTTAACTCCCAACATTGACTTACTAAATTCTTGATCTATTCTGATACTCTGGTATTATTTCCACTGTACACTAAACTCTATAGAACCTAGCAACCTAGGTAAGAACCCAAACCATGATAAATGGGTTTAAATAAATAAAAGAGGGGCAAATTGGGAATTTGGCAGATTTCGTCGACGAAGCCAGATTTCGTCGACGAAGCCTTTGTTCTTCTCGTTGATGAAATTCAGAGATTCGTCGACGAGGAGAAGTTGAGGAGTCTCAAAAATTCGGTGATCTCAGATTCGTCGACGAGGCCATCGACTCGTCGACGAAGGCAGTGGAAGATTCGTCGACGAATTGGGCTGGGTCAAAGGGCCATGTAGAGGTTCTTTTTCCTTATATTCTCAACTCCATTGAATCCTATACCTTCTTTATTCAAGGACATTCTTTGTGCACCAATTATTTTATCAAGATTTTCTTTTCCTCTAGTGAAATTATAAATTATTTTATTTTGATCCTCAATTTTCTTTTCAAGGCAAAGTATTTCTAAATTTTTAATTCCTTTGCAGTTAGCTTGCTGCCTTACTAGTTCTTTAGTCATCTGATTTATTTTGCTTTCAAGTTCATCAATGACTAGGTCTTTTTCTTTTTCAATCAAAGCTTGAGATCTTAAATATTCTAGTTCTTTCATCATCTTTTCATTCTTACTTTCTAATCTCTTGATTTTTAGATCCTTTTATCTTTCAGTAACATTTTTAGATTCTAATTTTTTTTATCACGACTTCATTCTTATTTTTCAATGAAGTATATCGTTTATTTACTTTAACTAAAATCTTATGAGCTTTGAATAATTCACTTTGTAGTTCTTCATAAGATGACATACTCTCATCACTGGACTCGTTAGATGAATCATCACTATAATCATTAAATGATTTGGATGAGGAGTTTTGTTCTTTATCATCATTCCATGCCATAAAGCAAGCAACCTTTTGGTCAGTTGATTCACTATCTAAACTACTTGTACTAATATTATCCCATATAGTGGCTTTCATTGCCCTTTTCTTTTTCTTTTTGGAATCTTTCTTAAGTTGTGGACAATCCGATTTTATGTGTCCAACTTTCTTACAATTATAACATGTTGGAAGTTCAGCCTTTTTTTTCTTCTTACTGATTTCCTTTTCGTCATCTTCATCTGATTTTGAGTTTCGAATTTTTCTTGTAAATTTATTCTTCTTTCTAAGGATTTTTGCAAATTTCTTGGTTATGAAAGCTATTTCATTTACATCCATCTCTTCTTCATCTTCATCATTAGAGCTTTCACTTGAGGCTTTAAATGCAATGGATTCCTTGTTTTTAGATTTTCCACTTCTTTCGTTTATTGCCATCTTATAAGTGAGTAGAAAACCTATTAATTCATCTAGGGAGGTGTTTTCAAAATTTCCTCCTTCAGTTATTGCAATGGTCTTAGGTTTCCAAATCGGTGGAAGTCCTCTAAGAATTTTTCAGATCATTTCATAAGTTGAGTAATTCTTTCCTAAGGCATTGAGGGAGTTTATTATATGGGTGTACTTAGTGTACATACTAGTGATGGTTTCATTCGGGTTCATCCTAAAGGCCTCATACTCGCTTGTGAGCATGTTGATTCTATTATCTTTATCATCGACCATTCCTTCATAAGTTACCTCTAGTTTATCCCATATTTCTTTAACTGATCTACATGCCATGACCCTATTAAAGCATTCATAGCACTTGAATTTACTTGCAACATCTTATGGTCATTGTAGGTCATCTCTCTTCCCTCTTTAGGTATTTCTTTGTTATCTATGTTTTTGGTAAGGATAAGGTCACCATGTGTGAAAACTTTTCAAGATTTCCAATTCATGGTTTGCAGGTATATCCTCATTCGCTGTTTCCAAAAAGTATAGTTAACTTTGTAAAAGAGAGGAGGTCTATATGAGGATTGACCCTTAGCAAAGGGAGCTACGCCTAGGTGTGCCATAAAGATCTTTGTGTAGCTTTTAGGTTAAGATTTGCTACAACCTTGATCTGATACCAATTGAAAAGTAAGGAATACTCCTAAGAGGAGGGGTGAATTGGGTTTTAAAAGTTTCTTTTAACTCCTTTTATAGATTCTCAACTTATTGTAAGTTTAGTACTCAAATAAGGATAATTTGAATTACAATATCAATTAGAAATCAATATTCACTTTTAAAACTTTAAGAATGAGTAAATCAACTTGATCTTGTAGTAATGTCAATTAACACCCAACATATAAATTGATTCAATCAACGCAAACCAAATGATTCACAATGTTATGCTTTCAGCTTTTGAATAATTCAATCCTCTTAACAAAATTACCAAAACAAGATTCACACTAAAGAATGAATTCAACAAAGCTTCTAAGATTTAGCAATTAACTTAAAGTAGAGTTTGATAAAAGCCCTGTTTTAATGAAGCACAATTGAAAATTCCAACACTCTTCCAAAACTCAGATTTTAAATAAACTTTCAATTAACAAGTCTTGAGTGTTAATCAATCAACATACTCGCTTATGGTTTCCGCAAAACGTATTGATCAACCAATGTACTCCCATTTGGTTTCCGCAATCCCAAAGTCAAATTAATTTTTGGTTTATTTAATATCCAATCCACACAATTTATAGATTTGAAATTAACAACTACGCAGGTATATATGTGCAGAAAATTAAAGAGAGTTTAGGGAAAAAGAGTGAGAGCGGGTTTTTTACGAGGTTCGGCTTATACCCAGCTTACACTCTTGCCTTCAGCAAGACCACCTAAGGATTCCACTATAGCGTTCCTTTACGTACGGAACAAACCATTACAATCCCTTAATTATGGTGGAGCCCCCTCTCCAAGTGATACCCCACGCTCAGTACAACGATTCAACCAAACTTGAACCATCAAAAACTACAAGAGAAACAAGAAACAATTTGGTGTACAATGACACTCTCAAAAGAGTAGATTAGTACAATTGAAATCTACATACTTCAATCAAAATCATAATATAGAAAGATGAAGCTCAAGTATATATATCACCGGGGTTCTTTCTTAGGTTGAATAACTTAGTAAAAATGCAAATACTCGTGAGCTTTTCTCAGTAAAATCGCAGCAAGTAATTCAACATGAGTATAGGCAAGGTAGCTTTGAAGAGTAGAAAGAATTTGATTGATTTGCTGCTTGTAGGTTGTTGGTGTATTTGATCCTTGGGTTTAATCATGTATTTATAGAGTTTAAAGAGTATTTTTTGTGTTGCCCAAGTTGCTTGGAGTATGCCCCAAGTTTTCTCAAAGTTTGGAGCCTAAGAAATCACTTTTGAAAACTTTTATTAGCTGTTAAAATTTGAATTTTGAAGGGTCAGGCGCCTGTACTTAAGGGGTCAGTCACCTGGAATTTAAATTTTAGCATATTTTTGAAGTAAGTATAGGGTCAAGCACCTGGAATCACAAGGTCAGTCGCCTGAAGTGGTTTTGTCTGCTGTTCAGTCACCTGAACAGACAAGGTCAGTCGGCTGACAGCTTTTACCACCCTTCAGGATTTTGGTCATAACGTTTTTACATAACTCCAAATTCGACGTTCTTGGTATCAACAAAAAGCTAAGAGAAAATCCCATAACTTTCAAGTTGAACACATTTTATGATAAGGAGCTTTTGATAGAGAAAAATACACATCAATGCAGATATAGAAAAAATAACAGAATTTGGAAAATCCTATTTTGGTGCTTTTCATTCCAAAAATAATTTTAACCTTTTTGAAATGACCTTATAAAAATATTTTACATGTATTTTAAAAGGTATCTAGGTTCAAGTAATTAACTTGAGAGCTTCATGTATCCATATTGAAATTGCTTGAAGTACTTACATAAAGACTTCTTAAGACTTTGACATTCTAAGCACTTAAGTCTTCATGCTTTTCCATCTCTTGAGTCTAGCTTGACTTCCAACTTCAATTCACTTTAACGTTCATCAAATCATCTTTGAATCCATGCTTTAATAGTATAAGCTTTATAAGATCTTCTTTCTTTGAGGTATGAGCTTTTAATAATCCTTGTGTGCACTTGTCCTCGTATTCACATACTTGAGTCCTAAAGTATCATCACTTAATCAAATATGTTAAGTGCCTTTGATTTGTTATCATCAAAACAAGATTTTAAAACTTGTAAGGCCAACAATAGTGACATTCAGAGTGCTATACACTTGGCGAAAAATTCATCGTTCCACTCAAGGACCAAGCACATTGGATTCCGCATTAAAATTCTTCTAGATGAAGGGGTGTTAGCAGTTGAGAAGATCCTTGGCAGCAAAAACCTGCACATGTTGATAAGGACAATGACTATAGAGAAATTTGAGCTATGCTTATATTCAGTGTGTAGTGACCCTAAGAATTATGGTATTTAAATAACAAAGAGGGAGAAGAAAAAGGAAATTAAAAGGGAGCACAATAGGTTAGCAATTGTCGACGACGTGACATATTGGGCTAGTCGATGAGGGTGCACTTTGTCGATGAGAAAATACCGAGAGGCTATTTTTCCATCTCTGAATTTCATCAACGAGAAGTAGACATTCGTCGACGAACGTCCTTCTTGACTTCGCCGATAAGGTGACGTGGCTCGTTGACGAAGGCTAATGTATAAATGGGTAAAAACCTCATTTTTGGCCAGAATTTCAGTGTAGGAATTTCTCTCTCTCTCTCTCTCTCTCTCTCTCTCTCTAAAATGTTCCCCTCCCCTTCTCTTTTCAATCCCGGCTCCATTTCTCGCTAAATCGATGATCCGAGACTACCGCGACGCTCCTAGGGAAGTTCTTTGCAAGTCTACCGAAGCGGATCGTGGGTGGGACTGGTTTGAATTTCATCCCAATCTCAGGGTAAGACATTTTATTCAGAATTTGGCGTTACCATAGTTGTAGGAACTGTTAGATACGATGAAATACTGAAGTTTACTTTTGGGAAATATCATTTTTAGGGCGTTGATATGGAAACCCAGCGGGTGTTGAGTTGATTGTTTTAGGTGCACTTTCAGGAATCAGGTAAGAGGATAAACTAAACTAGTTGTTTTATGAAAGTTATAAGTAAAATTTTAAAGCATTTGATTTCAGGAAAATATATGTATATAAATATATATATATATATATATGAGTATTATGTTAAGAAATACTGCTGGAAATGATGATATGTTCTGGATATACATAATACCATTTTGTGTGGTATGAGTAGATTTTATGATGAATTACTTTTTTCTGGGAATACGATAATATTATGAATTTTTATAATGGAAAATCGGCGTACGGGCCAAGAGTTTTATATGTTTTGCCGACGTATGGGCTGAGTTATGTATATGATTTGCCGGCGTATAAGCTGAGCTATGGATATGTTTTGCCGGCGTACGGGCCGAGCTATGGATATGTTTTGCCAGCGTACGGGCCGAGCTATGGATATATTTTGCCGGCGTACAGGCCAAGCTGTGGTAAAAATATGAAATGCTGGTGTACGGGCCGATGATTTTCATGATGTGTATATATATATATATGCAAAATGATGTGATGATATTAACTTTGCAATAATTAGTATGAAATATCCATGTATCAAAGTTTGATTGTATGCTATATGTTATTAGAACCTGGTTGGCTTGGTTTAGGCTAGCACTTGCACGACATCGCTGCTATGTGTTCATGATCATCATGATATTGTGTTAACATTGCCGTATGTAGTTACCATGAGGACGGATAGTTGATGTGGTTTTAAGAAGTGTGGATGCCCCTGGTGTACGGACCAAGTCTGACAGACCCATCGGACTTACAAACTATACTTTTGACTTGGTAGTGGTCGGGCAACCATTGTCAGGTCCCGCCTTCAGGCCACACAACCCAGTTATATGGGGGTAATACATGACAATAGCCACCTAACCTATCAGGGTTGTTTTCATATTATTATTATATGAGATGGATTATGCTATGAAAATCCCGTATGTTCTGCCATGTTATGATTATACATGTTTTTCCTAGAAATGATACAAACATATTTACTAGATATGCTTATATATGCTTTTATGTATAACACGGAAAACTCATGTCGCCACACACTGGTATTAGTTTATTTCCCTTACTGAGAGGTGTCTCACCCCTAATTATATGAACATTTCAGGAGCCCCTGATAGGAGAGCGCATAAAGCTCCGCTGACGTAGTTACAGTTGGTTTGCCCTTTTTGGTGTTTTGATAGGGTCAGATGGATTTTGGGCGACGACCCTAAGATTAGTTTTTTTTTTACTGTTTGAGATGTATATGATGGTTATAGTAACTCTGGTATTGTGTTAAATAGTACGATGGAATGTATATGATTTTATGTTTCTTGCTGCTTAGGCTTCCGTACTGCACTTCTGATGTATCCCTGGTACCCATGGGTTCAAGTTGATTATGATCTACCGGGCTTATTATTTCAATTTTTACTATTATGAAAAAAAAAAATAAATGGAAAAAAATAAGGTTGTTACACAGTGGGTCTCCTAGATCCACTGAAACCATCTAGAAGATGATCATTGCGCGAGCACCCTAGCAAGGGGGTGGGGAAACTCCTGCAAGGGGGTGCGGTCACCTAGAGACTAGGGCGAGGACACAATATTGCAACACTAGAGTAGCCAACACTTGGTTGCCCCCACATGTTTGGAGGGGTGATCTGTTGGGCCACATATGTGGTTGCAATGTATGATAAGAGAATAAAAATGTGAAGATATAAAAATCAAAGATTGTATCTTCCAAGTGAATCACACATGCTCCAGCATGATGGTTTTTTCCGGCACCAAATCCTCCATAGTCAACGATTTGCAGCTTGCAAATCTTGACTTAATAAATGATACGCTATCTTAAAAGTAGAATAATGTTCCCAAGAGGGGGCGGTGAATTGGGTTAATTAAAATTTTTAAATTCTTTGTGAACTTTTTACTTACTTGTTTTCGTACTTACAACAAACTCTTAAGTAAATCAATCAATTTAAAATCACAACCAAAACACTCCACAAATTACTGAAAAATTAAACAATCCAATCAACCACACAATATTAAAACCAACAACCAAGATAACCAAGAATTTGTAACTTGATGCTTTTGGTAACAATTCTGTATTTTATATGCAAGCCTTGTTTTGTTTCTGGTTTGTAATGCGCTATCTTAACCAAGATTTCTGCAAATTAACCAGTGTACTCCCTTGTCGGTTTCCGCAAACGGTTAATTAAAACCTACATTCTAAAATTAAGAGCCTTCTTTGATTTTATTAATTAAGTTCTCCAACATGCACTTAGCAACCACAAATAGAAATATAGTGCAGAAAGTAAAGAGTAGGGTAGAGAAGAACATCAAGTATTTATGAGGTTCGGCTTATGCCCAGCCTACATCCTCACCTTTGGCAAACCCCCAAAGGATTCCACTATATTAGTTCCTTTTTGAGCGGAACAACACCGGTACAACCACTCCTTCAATTAGGCTAGAGTGTGCCTCTCCAAACGATATCCCTTCGTTCGGTCCAACGATTTAAGCACCCGAACCATCAATCAATCTACAAGACAAGATTCAAAAGAAGGTGTACAAGAGATGCTTTCAAAAGAGCTGATTAGTACAAATTCAATCTATATACTTCAAAGCAATTCAAATACGAAATTTAGATTAAAGCTCAAAGAGTGTATCACCAAATAGTTCTTTCAAGGGATGAAAGAATTTTAGAATTGTAGGACAAAATTAGACATTGAGAGTTAGCAAAGCCTTAGTAAACTTCATGCAATATGAGAGTGAGAGAGTCTTTGAGTTTGAGAACAATTAGGAGACTATGAGAGTTGTATTTGATTCTTGGTAATTAAATTCATTAGTATTGGGGTTATTTATAGATTTAGAAAAGTGTCTAACTTGATCCCCAAGTTTACTTGGAGTAGTGTCCAAGTTTTGAACAGGTTTGAGCCCCAAGCAATCTATTTTTCAAAAATATGTTTGTTATAAAATTTAAAATCTGCCGCATGGCAGTAGCCTGAGGGCTTTTAGTCAGTCGCCTGTCAATGAATTACACAGTTAATTTTCACAGGTAGTAGGGTGGTAGTCACCTATCACTGAATAACTCAGTTTTAAAAAATAACTCAGCTTACAAGAGGCTCGGCTTCCTCCTACATGCTGCTTACAAGAGATACAACTCTCTCCTCACACACCGGTTCACACATTGAACCATGTATACAATAGAATCTGGAAAACAACACTCAAAACAATGCTTCTAACAAAAGCTTGTGAGTACAATTCAATTTCCTAGTACATTAACATATGATGTAACTTGAAACTCATGAATGTATGAAAAACGATACAATCATTTTATGTATGATATGCTTCAACACACAAATCCCTATTTAACCACAACTTCCAAGTAAAGAGATATTTGAAAAGCCTTGGAGTCAACTAGGGTTCTTGATTCACTTTGTGAAGATGCACAAGTATGTTTGATGTGACCTAGTTAACAAAAAACTTTGTCTTGAATACAAACTCAATCAAAATCACAAAGTTTTAGTTGATGTATTCAATCACAATTTGAGTATATTAATTTTCAGAAAATATCCTTCAATTAATTGTATGGTTATAAGTACCAAGGATATTTAATCAAGCTTTAATACATCTAAAATATAAATCTTTTAGAAAAACACACTCTTAAATCAAATAATGATCTAGTCTAAAATAGCTATGTATATGTATAGATACTTTCAAGATCACCTTTTTAATCAAACTAGGTTTTTCAATAATAAGCTCTTTGAAAAATATATGTATATTTATATGCTTTTGAATCAAAATTCAATCAACCAAGTTAAATAACCTTTCTCAAGTAATGATCTCTTCAAAAATTATTTTTTATACGAATAAGCACACTCAAGATCAAAACTTTCCCAGTGCTAGTCAAAAACAAGCAATGAGATGAGATGAAAAGTTCGTAAGACTAATAACTTGAAAAATCAAACCTCAATAGTAGATTGAAGTACAGTAGAGTAAACAAGTTCCCTTTGAGAATCTGAGTTGATTTTCTGAAGCTTGAAGAATAGAGATTGAAGTGTAGGCAATCGTATAACACTAGGAGTAGATTTTCAACGTTCTTGCAACAAGGTGTGTTCTTCTCTTTCTTGTGTGTCTAACCTCTTCTCTCGAGTTTAGATATTCAGAATATATAGTATATTATCCTTAGGATTGATCTCAACCATTGGATCAATAAAATAGCTCACGAGTTTTCTTAATAAAAATCTGAATTTTAAGTTTCCCGCAAGTTGAAGCAACCGAAGTGGGGTTCAGGCTCCTGAAGTGACAACTTCAGGCGCCTGAGGTTCTAGGGTCAAGTGACTGAAGTACCTCTGCCAAGTTTTGTCTTTCCCATTTAATTCTTCAGGCAACCGAACTTAATCTTCAAGCTACCGAAGAAATTCTTCAGGCGCCTGAGGTTGAGTTTAGGCTACCGAAGTCCCCTTTTTCTCAAATTTTCTTTTCTAATTTAAAATTTTGTTTTGCTCCTTTTCTTGGGTCTTTTATAAAACATATTTTTCATGATTTTATGAACATTTCTAAGTCCATGAGAGATTCCTAAATATGTACTTGAAATGCATAAATCCTAAAATCATTCTAAGTAATATTGAGTCTCAAATTAAATCATACGAAAATGTAAGTACATGAGTTCTAAATACCCATTTCCAAAATATTCTTGAACTTTGCCACTTGCATCTTGATTCTCGTACTCTTTGAGTTCCATGGTGCTTTCTAAAATGTATCAGCTTCACTTTATGACTTCCATGACTCGTTATCTTTCCGTGCATACTTAGTGTAAGTCATGTTCACAAACTCAATGCACAGATCAAATGTCAAGTGATTTGTCATTATTAAAACAGGATTGGACTCGTAGAGTCAACAATCTCCCCCTTTTTGATGATGACAAATGCACGAGCAAAAATATATAATGGGTTACACCTAAACAAGGCTCCCCCTCAATTAATGCATCAAATAATTAATGAATGACAATATGCTCATATTCATACACAAAGTGTTTAGTCTGAATCCAAATGAAATATGAAATATGCTCATAATGAATGTAATATCTCACCCTTTGTATATCTCACCCTTTGCAATTAGTTTTACCAACACTTTTTGCTTCCATTTTATTTTTATTTTTTGCTTCCAAACTTTCTCCCCCGTTTGACATCAACAAAAAGGTGTAAAGTAATAAAGCATGAGTAGACGTACCCTTATGTTCTTCTCCCTTTAGAGAGCTAAATGTTTTGAATGTGTCCAATTGTTGATCAATGAAATACCAGGTGATTATATCACAAGAGATGTTGCTCCCCCTGAATTATATCATCTAACATGATTCTAAGCAACCTCTCGACTATGCATGAGACCTAATTCACGCCTAATTTGGATAAACCTATCCTCCGCAAGTGGTTTCATGAATATATCTGCCCATTGTTCATTCGTGCATACAAACTCTAGTGTAACATCCCCTTTTTGTACATGGTCACGAAGAAAGTGATGTCGTTTTTCTATGTGCTTAGTTTGTGAATGTAATATGGGATTCTTTGAGATATTTATTGCACTCGTATTATCGCATCTTATGGGGATTTTTTCATAACTTAATCCAAAATCCTTTAGTTGTTGCTTCATGTAAAGCGTTTGAGCACAACAACTACCTGCCGCTATGTATTCAGCCTCAGCTATGGAAAAAGCGACTGAATTTTGTTTCTTGGAAAACCAAGAGACCAAGGAGTGTCCTAAGAAATGACAAGTACCACTAGTGCTCTTCGTATCCACTTTGCTACCCTCAAAATCAGCATCTGAATAACTAAGAATTTCAAATGATGTGTACTTAGGATACCATAACCCAATATCCACGGTTCCTATCAAATATCTAAGTATCTGTTTAACAGCTAGCAAATGAGACTCTTTTGGAGCAGACTGAAATCTTGCACACAAACATACGCTAAACATTATATCTAGTCTACTGGTAGTCAGGTATACCAAGCTACTTATCATTCCATGATATAGCTTGACATCTACAGGTATACCTTGTTCATCTTTGTCTAATTTCAATGAAGCGCTCATAGGTGTACCTAGTATTTTTTCCGTCTTCCATGTTAAACTTTTTGAGTAGGTCTCTAATATACTTTGATTGATTTATGAATATTCCATGATTTGCTTGTTTGATCTGAAGTCCTAGGAAGAAATTTAGTTCACCCATCATGCTCATCTCAAATTCATTTTGCATGGTATTGGCAAATTCATTGCACAATTCTTTATCTGTAGCGCCAAAGATGATGTCATCTACATATACTTGCACTAGGAGAATATCATCTTTCTTAGCCTTTATGAATAGGGTTGTATCTATCTTTCCTCTTATAAATCCATTTTCTAATAGAAAACCACTTAGCCTTTCATACCAAGCTCTAGAAGCTTGCTTTAAATCGTACAAGGCTTTTGTCAGTTTATACATGTGATTTGGATTCTTATGGTTTTCAAAGCCTGGGGGTTGTTCTACATACACTTCTTCATTTATGTAGCCATTTAAAAATGGGCTTTTGATGTCCATTTGATATAGCTTGAAATCCTTAAAAGCTGCATATGCTAAGAGCATTCGTATGACTTCCATCCTAGCTACAGGGGCAAATGTTTCTTCAAAATCTATACCTTCTTCTTGATTATATCCCCGAGCTACTAATCTAGCCTTATTTCTCACAACTACTCCATGTTCATCTTTCTTATTCTTATATATCCATTTGGTCCCTATGATTGACTTATCCTCTAGTCTGGAACTAAAGTCCATACTTTGTTTCTTTCAAATTGATTTAATTCTTCATGCATGGATAACACCCAAGATTCATCCTCTATAGCTTGACTCACATTCTTAGGTTCTTCTTGGGATAAAAATGCACAATGACTCATCATGTTCCTAAGAGAGGAGAGTGGATACTCCACGTAATGGTTCACCTATTATTTGATCTATGGGATGATTCTTTATGTATTTCCATTCTCTAGGTGGTTCATTAACCTCATTTTTAGTTTGATCAATTTCAATGGATGGTTCTTTAAGTTCATTTTTCTTTTCTGAATCATTCTCAATTGATAGTTCTTCTAGTTCCTTATTTAATTCAATTTCATCTTCATCAGTTCTTTTTGAGAAGGGATTTGACTCATTGAACACTACATGAATAGATTCTATGACCGTCAATGTTTGTTTGTTGTACACTCTGTAGGCTTTACTATCTAAAGCATATCCTAGGAAGATACCTTCATCTAATTTACATCAAACTTTCCTAGATGCTCATTGTCTCTAAGCACAAAACACTTACAGCCAAAGACATGAAAATATGATATGTTTGGTCTATGGCCATTCCATAATTCGTAAGGAGTCTTATTAAGTGATGGTCTAATCAGAACTCTATTTAGCACATTGCAGGCGGTATTCACAGCCTCGGCCCAGAAGTATTTAGGTAATTTATGTTTGTTAAGCATAGTTTTGGCCATTTCTTGAATAGACCTATTCTTTCTTTCAACTACACCATTTTATTGTGGTGTTCTAGGAGCTGAAAAATTATGAGCAATTCCTAATGAATTACAATAGACTTCCATGCCTTGATTTTTAAATTCTCTATCTCTATCACTTCGAAATTTTGGTAATTGTGTATCCCTTTTCATTTTGTACTTTCTTGCACAGGTTTATAAATTTTTCACATGCTTCATCTTTACGACCTAGGAATAGTACCCATGTGTATCATGAAAAGTCATCAGCTATGACAAACGCGTATGATTTTCCTCCTAAATTTTGAATTGGGTTTGGTCCAAATAAGTCTAAGTGTAGCATTTGAAGTGGCCTAGTAGTGGAGATCTCTTTCTTCTTCTTAAAGCTTGTTCTTGCTTGTTTTCCTAGTTGGCATGCATCACAAACTTTATCTTTCACAAATTTAGTCTTAGGCAGTCCCTTAACTAATTCTTTCTTAACTAGTTTTTAGATTAAATCCATGTTTGCGCGTCCTAGTTTCCTATGCCAAATCCAACTTATTTCATTCATAGAAGATAAGCATGTCACACTCTGTGAAGTTAAGTTATCAAAGCTTGTGGTATATACATTTTCATGATGCTTAGCAATGAACATTATTTTATTATCAGTTTTGTTTTCAACCATGCACTTGTCATGTTCAAATGATACTTTGTAGCCTTTATCACATAGTTGACTTATGCTCAATAAATTGTGCTTTAAACCTTCAACTAATAAAACATCATGAATAATGAGTGAAAAATCATTACAGACTTTACCTATACCTGTGATCCTTCCCTTAGCTTTATCACCAAAAGTAACAAACCCTTCATCCTTGAGTATGATGGATGTGATTTTTGCTTTATCTCCGGTCATGTGGCATGAACATCAGCTATCCATATACCATCTATCTTTTGAGGATGTGGATCTTAAGCAAATCTGCAAGATATAGTTAAACAATTAGCTTTGGTACCCAGATTGTCTTGGGTCTAGGAAGGTTAGTGCTAGATTGACCTTTGACCTTCCATACTTTCTTAATTTTTACATCTTTATTTTTGAAAGGACAGTCAAATTGTATATGACCCAACCTTCTACATTTAAAGCATGTAGTATATCTATAATGATTCTTAGTTGGTACAAATGACTTTGATTCTTTTGTAAAATACCCCATGTAAAGATGTCTTTTCTTTCTATTTTCTTAACCATTAAAACCGAGTCCTTCTTTTTTTAGAGAATTTCTTTGAGATCCTAAGAGCTTTTCAAAATTGTTTTGTCTTTCGGTAAATTTACAGATAATTTCAGATTTATCTTTCAAGTCCTTTTCTAACTCCTCAATTTTCAACTATTTATCTTTTATAAAAAGTGTATGGGATTCATTTTGGTGTTCAACTAGATTTGAAAGTTCTTTGACTTTGTTTCTCAACTCAGAAATTTTCTTTGTTTTCTTCTCAAGTATTTTAATAGTGTATAGGTATTCTTGTTTCAGTTCATCATATGAAATCATATCATTTTCATTTTCAGATTCACTAGAATAGTATGAAGATGATGAAAAAGATGATTGTACCTCAAGGTCATCATGTGCCATTAGACATAGATTGGCAACTTCGTCGTCACTGGATTCAGATTCTGAACTGCTAGTGCCGTGTGTATCCCAGCCGACCTTCAGTGCCTTCTTCTTTTTCTTTGAAGTTTTTATGAGTTTGGGGCACTCAAGATTGATGTGTCCAACTTCTCGACAGTTGTAGCATGTTGGTGGATCCTCCTTCTTTTTCTTCATGCTTTGATCTCCTCTTTTCGATTTAGAGTTCCGAAATTTTCTTTTGAACTTTTTGTTCTTCTTCAAGAACTTTCCGAACTTCTTTGTTAGCAAGGCCATGTTATCATCTGTTTCGGAATGGCTTCCTTCACTTGAATAGCTTGATGATGCCTTAAGTGCAGTTACCTTCTTAGCTTTGCTTTGCTAATTTTTCCTCTCGTTAATTGCCAGCTCATAGGTGATGAGTGATCCAATGAGTTCGTCCACTGACATCTCCTTGAGATTTCCCCCTTCAGGTATTGCCGTAGCTTTCGCTTCCCACACTGGAGGTAATCCCCTGAGTATTTTCCTGATCAACTCATAAGTAGGGTAAGTTTTTCCAAGAGCATTTAATGAGTTAATGATGTGTGTGAATCTAGTGTACATGGATTGTATGGATTCATCAACCATCATTTTAAATGCTTCATATTCACTAGTGAGCATGTCTATCCTACTATCCTTGACTTCCTTAGTGCCTTCATATGTAACTTCTAATTTTTTCCAAATTTCTTTAACTGAGTTACATGCCATTACCCTATTAAATTCATTGACATCTAATGCACAGAAAAGTATATTCATGGCAGTGGCATTGATTTGAACTAACTTCCAATCCTCTTTAGTATATTCATCTTCAGTTTTAGGTACATTAATCTTATCAATTACTTTCATGGGAATGTGATTTCCCTTAGTCACAATTTTCCAAACCTTCCAATCTACGTTCAGTAGATATATGCTCATCCTACGTTTCCAATAGGTGTAATTTACATCACAGAAAATGGGTGGTCTAGTGGATGAGTGTCCCTCACCGAATGGAGTTACACCGATGTGTGCCATGTGATCATTTTACAAATTAACTATCAAGTCTATGTAAACCCGTTTTGATACCAAATGTTGAATTAGGTGTAATCCCAAGAGGAGGGGGGTGAATTGGGTAATTAAAAAACTCTAAAGCACTTAGTTACCTCTTAAACTCTTCTTATAAATTTACCAACAACTTCTTGTTACTCAATTATGTATGTGTACGACTATTCAATCTATGCATGCAATATACACAATTTAAATGCAATGTTGAAAATAAAGAGTGAAGGGAAGAGAGAGAACAAACGCAGTTTTACAAGGTTCAGCCTACTTGGCTTACGTCCTCGCCTTGAGCAACCGCCCAAGGATTCACTAAAACCCGGCTCCTTAAAGTGGGACGGAGCTTCCCTTACAATCCGCTGCTTACAAGAGGCTCAACTTCCTACTACTCTGCTGCTTACAAGAGATACAACTCTCTCCTCACACACCGGTTCACACACCGAACCGTGTATAGAATAGAATCTGGAAAACAACACTCAAAACAATGCTTCTAACAAAAGCTTGTGAGTACAATTCAATTTCCTAGCACATTAACATATGATATAACTTAAAGCTCATGAATGTATGAAAAACGATACAATCGTCTTATGTATGATATGCTTCAACACACAAATCCTTATTTAACCATAACTTCCAAGTAAAGAGATATTTGAAATGCCTTGGAGTCAGCTAGGGTTCTTGATTCACTTTGTGAAGATGCACAAGTATGTTTGATGTGACCTAGTTAACAAAAAACTTTGTCTTGAATACAAACTCAATCAAAATCACAAAGTTTTAGTTGATGTATTCAATCACAATTTGAGTATATTAATTTTCAGAAAATATCCTTCAATTAATTGTATGGTTATAAGTACCAAGGATATTTAATCAAGTTTTAATACATCAAAAATATAAATCTTTTAGAAAAACACACTCTTAAATCAAATAATGATCTTGTCTAAAATAGCTATGTATATGTATAGATACTTTCAAGATCACCTTTTTAATTAAACTAGGTTTTTCAATAATAAGCTCTTTGAAAAATATATGTATATTTATATGCTTTTGAATCAAAATTCAATCAACCAAGTTAAATAACCTTTCTCAAGTAATGATCTCTTCAAAAATTATTTTTTATACGAATAAGCACACTCAAGATCAAAACTTTTCCAATGCTAGTCAAAAACAAGCAATGAGATGAGATGAAAAGTTCGTAAGACTAATAACTTGAAAAATCAAACCTCAATAGTAGATTGAAGTACAGTAGAGTAAACAAGTTCCCTTTGAGAATCTGAGTTGATTTGCCGAAGCTTGAAGAATAGAGATTGAAGTGTAGGCAATTGTATAACACTAGGAGTAGATTTTCAACGTTCTTGCAACAAGGTGTGTTCTTCTCTTTCTTGTGTCTAACCTATTCTCTCGGGTTTAGATATTCAGAATATATAGTATATTACCCTTAGGATTGATCTCAGCCATTGGATCAATAAAATAGTTGATAAGTCTTTTTAATAAAAATATGAATTTTAAGTTTTCCGCAAGTTGAAGCAACCGAAGTGGGGTTCAGGCTCCTGAAGTGACAACTTCAGGCGCCTGAGGTTCTAGGGTCAAGTGACCGAAGTACCTCTGCCAAGTTTTGTCTTTCCCATTTAATTCTTCAGGCTACCAAACTTAATTTTCAGGCTACCGAAGAAATTCTTCAGGCGCCTGAGGTTGAGTTTAGGCTACCGAACTCCCCTTTTTCTCAAATTTTCTTTTCTAATTTAAAATTTTGTTTTGCTTCTTTTCTTAGGTCTTTTATAAAACATATTTTTCATGATTTTATGAACATTTCTAAGTCCATGAGAGTTTCCTAATGATGTACATGAAATGCATGAATCCTAAAATCATTCTAAGTAATATTGAGCCTCAAATTAAATCATACGAAAATGTAAGTGCATGAGTTCTAAATACCCATTTCCAAAATATTCTTGAACTTTGCCGCTTACATCTTGATTCTCGTACTCTTTGAGTTCCACGGTGCTTTCTAAAATGTATCAGCTTTACTTTATGGCTTCCATAACTCGTTATCTTTCCGTGCATGCTTAGTGTAAGTCCTATTCACAACTATTAGTGACGAATTCTAAATTCGTCACTAATAATGGAGTATTTGTGACGAATTATAACCGTCACTAAAACCCTAATGCTGTACCTATAAATTCTACATCGGTTCAACTCAAATTCGTCACTAATAGTAAGGTATTAGTGACGAAGTATAAATTCGTCACTAATAGTAGGGTATTAGTGAATGATTCAAATTCGTCACTAATAGTAGGGTATTAGTGACAAATTTAAAAACTGTTACTAATACTCCACTATTAGTGACGAATTTTAATCCTTGACTAATACTTATTATTAGTGACGAATTTATAATTTGTCACTAATACCCTACTATTAGTGACAAATTTGAATTTTCATTAATAATTAAAAAAATTAAAAAAAACCTTTAATACCAATTTTTTTAATCATCAATTCTTGTAAAAATTTATAATTACATTTTTGCATACATAACTTGAAACCATAATTACTACAAAATTTTTAAATCATTCAAAATTTTGAATTCATTGAATTCAAATACAAATTCAATTAAAATAAAGAAATAACATCTGTTTAGATAACCAAAAAAATTTCAAAATATTTAAAATTCAAATACAAATACTAGTACAAATTCAAATTAAAATACAAAAATTCTATTTGTTCAAATAACAATAAAAATTACAAAGAAATAATCAAAAAGTTGCATCCGATGACTGTAGTGCATGCATGCATGACATCGTGTTGATGTTATGACAGTTGCAAACCCTACAAATTAAGAGTCATAAAAAAATATTAGTATACAAATGGAGAGCTGACGCTCAGTATAATCAGGAAAAATAATTATATGATATAACAAATTCGCAAAGATTTCATAATCATACATATTACACAATTTGTACGGTAGTAATATCAATAATGAAAAAAATAATGTCAGTATTTAAAGCTAAACACTGAGTTCGCATATTTCCATTGAGTTGCACACTTGAAAGGTAGCCTATAAAGTCAAAGGGGTAATTAGAGAATTGGTTTATATAGATCCTTCCTAGTTGAAACTATATATAAAAACAACATTGTTAGAAATTGGCAAGGTAATATTTCCATTTATTCATTAGAAGGGGCATCCCTTTTGAAGCCAGAATCGATTTTTCTTGATATCTAATATAATGCATGAAAGGGTCTTTGAATAACCATGAGAAGATACACACACAACTATACCTGCAACTACTTACATAGATTATGTGTAATTACCTTTTAATTTTTTGAAAGGTAAAATCGAGTGAATTCATTAATAAACAAAGCTCAAATCAGAGGCTTGAGGATACAAAAGTGTAGGAAGACCCAAAACATGCAACCAACACGGCAATAAAAACAGTGAGCAGCCAACAAATCAACAAAAAAACTGAAGTGAACACCAATAATAGAAACTGCCAAAGCAGCTGAATCAGCCACCGAGAATTTGATACTGTTCATTAACATACATGTAATTATTATCTTAAAATTGAGACACCTTTAGTTATGGAGGTTGTTTTATATTTTTTTTATATTTTATTTATGATAGTGTTTAAAGTATTTTAGGCATGTTTAGTCATGAAAATTATTTTATAATTTTTTTCTATGATGGTGTTTAAGACCTTTCAAATAGTTGATTAATTTTTTAGGACATGAGATTAGTCTATCCTTCTACCCTAATCTCCAATTAAATAATAAGGTCTAATATTTGAGTCATCTGTTGCCCTTTTGATGAGCTTAGGTGCTTATGAGCAGGTAACAAGGATCCTTATTTCATCCTCCTTTGCCGTACTCAGGAGGAGAAAAGCAGCATTTCATCAGGTGGGTCTTCAATCAGTTTGAATTTATGCCTAAGAAATTATAAAAGGAAAGTGAAAACATTTTTTGTTGATAGCTGGATTAGTGTACTTACAATGGGCATTTAAGCTATGTGCTTAATGGTAAAAGTGATCATTGTAATATATATTATACAAGTTTGGTCACTGTTATGTACAAATGGCTGATATAGGGCAAGGGTCTTAGCCAGAATGGAATGAGAATTTTGTATTCACCATAATTGGTGAGGTCTCCGAACTTAGGACGAAGATCATGGACAGCGATAGTGCTACTCAAGATGATTTTGTGGGAGAAGTAACATGAGTTGCAATTTATTATCAATGTCTCTCATTTTTTTTTTCTTTTTCATTTTATTATTTGCTCAAAGTACTTACTTGGTTGCATCCTACCTTTTTAGGCATTATACCTGCTGCTTGGCTTTTCATTTGTAAATATGGGTTTCAAAGATTGTGAACCATGGGTGTTTGCACATTGCCCCTTGATCAGTGCACTACCTTAAATTTTTCATACTATCTGAAGTTTTAGTACAATTGCTGAGATTACTTTGACTAAAGATGTTTAGAAAGGGGACTATTTAATGAAATCACATAATGACTGTTCTTTAGATTTTTCATTGCCTTCAATTTCAGAAAACACAAACAGTATAGGGGAGAAATCACATTCCCCAAACCATAAATGTCCTTATTGTAAAATGCATTGTAGCCATTCAGTTTCAATGGGAGTTATATATCTCCCGTGAGTATTTTTTTGTATTGTCTCTATGATTCTTGAATAGTCATTGTAGGAACTAAACAATAAATCAGCCTCTAACACTTGTGGCTTTGTTTGTCCATTTTAATTTAGTAGCACTGACTAGGCAATCTTCTCTGAAGCACCTATATCAATTTACTCCTCATCTGCAGGATGAAAGCGGAAAGAGAGGAATCTGACAATGTAATGAAATTAACTGGAAGCATAACCCAATAAGAATCATTGGTTCTTTTTATGACCATTGCAGCATTCCTCTGGATCCACTATTCATGGAAGGCAGCCTCCCACCAACATCATACAATGTGGTTAAGGATGAAGAATACCGTGGAGAGATTAGAGTTGGCCTCACATTCACACAAGATGTAAGATTCTGTTTTGTTTGTTCCATATTATTTTACTGTATTGAAATTCAAATTAGAAGCAAAAAATGTTCCTCTTAAACAACTTGAGAGGTGGCAATTGCTGCTGCTCATTTAACTAGCCATAGTTACAAAATCTGATAGTTGCAGTCATGATGCCATTACATGCTATTATTAACCTAGCTTCTTGCTGGGTGTTCATAGAGAATGTACGATCATGGTTTCCAAGTAGAGGAGGAAAGCTATGGTGGGTGGAAAGACTCAGGAGTAGCATGCTGAGAGTAACAACCAAGTTCTAATCAGTTTCTTTGTGACGACTTTTGGCTTTGTGCTATGGAAATGAATGAAATGCATAGTATATTTGGCTCAAAATTATTTGGTTTTTTACCTTAATAATATGCGATGAAGTAATTTAAGTTTGATGTATTGTTTGCTTAAACATGTTCATTTGGCTTGGTGTACAAGTGTGATAAGTTACTTGCAGTGTGTTTTGCATCTTGTGAATTTGTATACAACTTGAAAAAATTATATGGAATGGTTGTTCTTAATAAACTTGATTCTTGAAAGCACTTCCAGCAGTTATGAAATTTGATTTATGTTTTCAATGAATCATTCTTGGTTGCATAGCTTGTTTGATTTCAATTAATTTTCTTGGTGACAAAAGATAATAATAAAAAAATAAATTGGTAATAATCCACCATCCACCATTGCTTTTATTAGAAGATAAATAGAAATCTTAGTTTCTAGATTATTATTATTATAATAAAATGTTACTATTTTTTTTTGTGATAGTGTTTAAAGTCTTTAATGCATGTTTAGTCATGAAAATTATTTTATAATTTTTTTCTAGGATGGTGTTTAAGACCTTTCAAATAGTTGATTAATTTTTTAGGACATGTCCTTCTACCCCAGTCTTCAATTAAATAATAAGGTTTAATTTTAATTAAAAACCCTTGGAGCTAGGTCAAATATATATATATATATATATATATATATATATATATATTTATTTTTATCATCTTTTTAAACTTTTTAATATTTGTAGTGTTAGAAAATATATTTGTTTTTTTAAATAACTTTTCAATATAAAAGTAAAAAAATTTTAAAAATAGGGTGAAATTTACATATCATTTTTAGGAAAAATAAATATAAAATATAAAATATTTTCTATGCATGCATAACTAAAAATGTCCTCAGAGCATATACACCCAAAGTCTCTCTTTATGACTCAATAAATCTCTAACTATGTGTACTTATATGGAGAGAGAGAGAGAGAGAGAGAGAGACAGAGAGAGAGAGAGAGAGAGAGAGAGAGAGAGAGAGAGAGAGAGAGAGAGAGAGAGAGAGAGAGAGAGAGAGAGAGAGAGAGAGAGTTTGTTCTTTTTGTGATAGGTGGTGGGGCGGTGTGCATGTGTAGGGGCATTCATAATTCATATGAGGGCATGGATTATATTTTTGCTAGAGGCCAAATTATTTATATGTTGCACTAGACATATATACATACATACATACATACATACATATATATATATATATATATATATATTGTTGCAGCCAAAAATTGAACGACCTTCACGATCCCTGATCATGACCACCTGAAAAGAGATAAATAAGCAAGACTTGAAGGACCCGGGGTGTACTCCGGGGGATCGCTCCGATGCCTAAGTCAGGGATTGACTTGAGAGGTTTTTTATGCAATAGTAAAGTAGAGTTTAGAATGAGATACCTTAGCCTCTTCTCTGAATCCCCATTTATAGTAATGGAGTTTGACCCAAGGGTGATGTGCCATTTATTAGCGAATTATGGCACAAACGTGAATCGCTCCAGTTGTTATAACGTTGGCGTAGATTGCTCTAGTCATCATGGAGCTGGCGTCAATTGCTCTACCTGAGCAGTTGACTTAGGTGGTAATTGCCCTCATCAATGCTGGGCTCTAGTCTCCTTTGGATTTATGGTAAGTGATATATTTAAGGTATATTAGTTGTCCCCCCTTCAGTTTCGAATTTTTGAAGCTGGCTTCCAAAGTTCGAAAGTTGTATTTTTTTTTTTGTTTTTGTCGAGCAGCTCTTCTTGAGGCATTTTGGGCTGCTTGTGGTTTCATGAGTTGCGCTATTCTTTTTTGTCATTTCTGGCCTAATGAGCTGTGCTCATATTTTGGGCTGTTTTTAGGCCTCACGAGCGTTGCTCATTAGTTGGGCTGATTCTTCTTTGCCTAATGAGTTGTGCTCATTTTTTGGGCATTCTTCTGGCCTCACGAGCGTTGCTTGTCAATTGGGCCGATTCTTCTTTGCCTAATGAGATGTGCTTATTTTTTGGGCAGTCTTCTAGCCTCACGAGCGTTGCTCGTTAGTTGGGCTGATTCTTCTTTGCCTAATAAGTCGTGCTCATTTTTTGGGCAGTCTTCTAGCCTCACGAGCGTTGCTCGTCAGTTGGGTTGATTCTTCTTTGCCTAATGAGTCGTGCTCATTTTTTGGGCATTCTTCTGGCCTCACGAGCGTTGCTCATCAGTTGGGCCGATTCTTCTTTGCCTAATGAGTCATGCTCATTTTTTGGGCAGTCTTCTAGCCTCACGGGCGTTGCTCATCAGTTGGGCTGATTCTTCTTTACCTAATGAGTCGTGCTCATTTTTTGGGCAGTCTTCTGGCCTTACAAGCGTTGCTCATCAGTTGGGCCGATTCTTCCTTACCTAATGAGCTGTGCTCATTTTTTGGGCTATATCTTCAGTAACATTTTGATAATTTATGATGTTGGGATGGTTGTTCAATTCGACAGGTTCTTGCAATTTTGATTTCATTGGGGTTAAAGATGTGAGTTATGGTATTTCAAATATCAGTTAGGATTCTTAATCGGTTTGAGATGGATTTGTTTCAAAGGGTTTAGATGTGTATGCACCAAGTGTTCGATCATTTATGGCAAAGGGAACTACAAGTAAGAGTGCAATGTTATAGATTTTGCAGACTTTTTTTGTGTTTTCTGTGTCATATGTGGGGTCTATAAACTCATATTATTCAATTGTATCCCAGTTGATTCGTGAGTCCTATGTTGGATGGGGTTGTGAGTGCAATGGTAGATTGAAGTTTGAGATTGAGATCTTTGATATGTCTACCATTGACGACGGTGATTTTGTTACTATTTATTTTGATTATGGTGTGGATTGTTTAGCTGATTGGGCTCCAGGTGCTCGATAGAATGTCACTAAGGAGCTTGATTTTTCTGTTTGAGGTTTTTCCAATTGTAGTTGCTACAATTATGCAATTTCAGTGTGCATTGCAATTTCAACTCAAATTTCCAATTGTAATTTCAAATTCACTATTTAGAGCACTGTTTAGTGCACATGAATATGTAAGAGTCATTATTGTTGACCCCATGGTACATTCGGCTAACCCATTGGAATTTTAAAGTTTGGCTTTGTTTATTTGACTGGCAGTGTAGCTGTCATGACCCCACTATGCATTTAGTGCATAGGTCACTGTTCAATCAATTAAATATCTTGAACATCCTATTAATTATTATTAGTCATTAAGGTGGAGATCTTCAAGCATTGAAACTATGACATCTATTTATTTTATTTTATTTTTAAAATTATTATTGTATGATGGAGAAAAAATCATACCTTGAGAATAGGCACGTTGGCTACATAAATCTTGTGCATAGAAACATCAATTGTAGTCGGATTCATATTAGATTTGGAATTTCCCAATATCGCAAGCTGGGTCCCGGTTATTCATCCGTCAATTTTATTACTTGGCTTTTTAAATGCGAGTAAAGCGTCATTGATGTGCTTGAACGTAATAAACCCGTACCCTTTACTTTTCTCGGTGACCTTGCCAAGGATCGCGATGGCTTCTTCAAGGTCACCATAGGTGGAGAAGAGATTGTGGAGGTTCTTGATGGTAGTGTCTCATCCAATTCCGTGAATGAAGAGTTTGCACTAGGTAGGATCCCAATTGGTGATGGATCAGACGGCATCGAGTACATCTAGGTGTCGGACGGTGGTATTTCGGATGATCTTAATTGAGCCAATGCATCGACCTTCAATTATCTGATGTAGTCATGATCAAGGATTGAAAGAGAAAACCTCTCAAGAAGTTCCCACAGACGGCGCCAATTGTTGCAGCCAGAAATTGAATGAACTTCACGATCCCTGATCACGACCACCTGAAAAGAGATAAATAAGCAAGACTTGGAGGACCCGGGGTGTACTCCGGGGGATCGCTCCGATGCCTAAGTCAGGGATTGACTTGAGAGGTTTATTATGCAACAGTAAAGTAGAGTTTAGAATGAGATACCTTAGCCTCTTCTCTGAATCCCCATTTATAGTGATGGAGTTTGACCCAAGGGTGATGTGCCATTTATTAGCGAATTATGGCACAAACGTGAATCGCTCCAGTTGTTATAACGTTGGCGTAAATTGCTCTAGTCATCATGGAGCTGGCGTCAATTGCTCTGCCTAAGCAGTTGACTTAGGTGGTAATTGCCCTCATCAATGCTGGGCTCTAGTCTCCTTTGGATTTATGGTAAGTGATATATTTAAGGTATATCCTATATATATATATATATATATATATTTATAGGGAGAGAGAGAGAGAGAGAGAGAGGAGAGGAGACAGGCAAAAGAGAGATTCGAGGGTCAAAAGGATTAAGCTAGAGAGATATGCATGACGGATGCAAGAGAGAGATCAGGTTTGTCGACCCCAACAAAGGCTCATCTAACGGTAGACTTAGAATTCCTAGCTACTTGTTAAGATTAGAGCTCAACCTACAAGTTGATGTTGTCTTTTCTTGAGTCGTTTTTCGTCCCCTTGGATTCCTAGAGCTTGTAAGAATTAGATGTCACTGCAACACTGATGCCCCGGTTGGTTAACCTACTTTTATAATAGTTTCCGTACACTCCTACGTCAAGTATCCTTTTAGAGTTCAAGTGAGTTCAGGCTTGCATTAATAGAATGCTTGGGATTAACCAGTATCCTATAGAAATCTAAATATCTAATCGAATGCATCTTTAGACTGTATGTGACTAAGCTAGATTGCCTCATTTCTTTTGATACCTAACTTTCACTCATCTGTTTGTTTCATCTGCTGATCAAAAAACATTTTAACATTCAATGTTGATCTGTCTAATGTCTGCTTGTTGAACATGGTTTATTTTTCTTTCATTTCTCTTGGGATACATTATTGACACCTGAACTTTCTCGAGCCGCTGCATCATAAGATTAGACATTTTCCTAAAAGACCTGTCATCTGTATGGGTCGTATCAAATAAGTCAGTACATAAATTCCGTTCATAGGCCCCGCCATCGCGACCTATATCCAACCAGCATTGCAATCCACATAAATTGCATCTGTCATGATAGGAGGCATTGAGCTGAGCATGCCAAGCAGGTAGCAATCGAACCCAATAACAATTTATATAACTAGATCCATTAAAGAATTAAATAGCACATGAGCAACAGTGGTATCTAGTAATGAGTCTCAGTGTAGCTATTTTTATATACATCTAAGCAGTATGACCGATGAAATGCTTATATAGATAGCATGAGAGGCATTTAAGTGTACTATTTAGCACTTTAGTAAAGCTGATTTGCTCCGTTTTGAGTGTATTGCAGATCTATTAACACGTGTGGTGAATATTTTTGAAGAAAGTGTTTCTTACAGTGTTATTTTGAGAAGCACCATAATATGTGAAGTGATTTTTGCATAGAGTTTCTCATCAGTCTCGAAGCATGAAGTTAAGGTCTGGCAGCAGTGAAAGTATCAAAATTAAGGAAAGAAAACAAATAACAAAACAAACAAGCAAAAGCAGCACCGTACTTGCAGAGTCTGAGTATGCCATAAAATTCTATGATTAACAGCAGAGCACTTCCGCATAAGAATACCGACAAATCTGCCAGGAAGGAAAGACTAGCTCGGGCTGAAATAAAACACATTGATGACAGCAACTTATCGTTTTACATACCTTCTAATGAGAGGCGCCACCACATTCATTGGTCGAGAGATGAGTGACTTCACACTGCTCGAAACGCGCTTAGCCCTCTTTCTCCCTCATGCTAGTGTGACGCCTGGGGCTGTGACAAAGGTGGACACCGTGGATCTTTCAATGCTGGTTCTCATTACAACAGTGGCCATCGTATGTTTCAATTTTTGGTTCTCCACTAAAATGGGGACACCGTTGTCGTTCAATTCCTAGTTCTCCATTTCCAACCATATGTATTCGTCGAACCATCTCCTCGCCACAAGACCTCTGCGTCTCGCCGCGCTCGTTCGCACCTGTTTGCAAAGCGCGCATCCCAGGGATGATGAGTTTTTGGGTGATGTATCCACTTCCAAGACCTCTCACCCAGCCCCGCTTGTTCCCAAAGCACCTGGAAGTTATTGGAACTCTATTCATTTGCCGACTCCCCTTTGAAATAGGTGACATCCCTCGCTTGACATCCATGCCTAATTTAGTCTGAAAAGATAAAAACGGAATAAGTAAGATACAAACTTCGATGTTTGAAACAAGTAATAAAAATAAATATTTTTCTTTCACTAAAGTTTGCCCTGCGCAGCCTCGTTGCACCACTGCCCCCGAT